>NW_027468680.1:12497172-12512172 GCF_046254945.1 Alosa pseudoharengus
GAGTTGGACTTGTGCTTTTCTTTGAAAGTTGAGCAACACAATGCACTTAAGTCATTCCTTTCGAAGAAGGATGTATTTGCCGTTTTGCCAATCGGATACGGTAAAAGTTTACTTCCCCGTTCACTGTTTTCATCGCTCTGGCCACGTCATCCTGCTCTTTGTTCTGATTGGTCGTAGCGCTGGCCTATTGCATGCCTAGGCAGTTTGAAAGACAATTCTCTGCCCGCCCCTTGGATTAAGCAAGGTTAATGGTTTGATTCCAGACTATACATTTCAATGATATAGGATGGCCTGCCAGGATAATATTCTTGCGTTATATAAATAAAACTGAATTGAATTGAATAAATACTGATAACAGACCCTTAAAGGTTTGCTCAGTAAACTTTTCAGGTTACATTTTAAGAAGAGGCGAACAAAAATGCAAATTCATCATCACACAGATCCACAGCAAGTGTTTGGAAAGACAAGAGTGAAAAGTCCAAAAACGAGAGGCACTTTACATCCAAATTGGGACCATTCCATTGAACTTATGTGACTGCACTTGAATGTTTCCGTGAGGACAGCTGCATCAAAACATCCCCATATGTCTGTCAGAGCTCCATGGGAGCTGTGACCAGATGTGGGGGAGAGCCCCGCCAGGGTGCACATTTGTCAGGAACCTGCATGCGGGTCTCCATTATGAAGAGACAATAGGCCCAAATGACCGAGAAAAAAAGAAGTAGGTCTCCAGGGGAGTAGGCGAGTGTTATGGAAGACAGTTGACACTTCAAAAGGGTAAAGAATAGTGAGGGGGAGAGTGGAGGATGCACAGTGAAACTGCGGACACGCGTGAATGCTTGCCATGTGACATCATGTATGAGGCACTCTTAAGTCGAGAGTTTTATCTGTGTGCACCATCTAGGCATGGAAAATACTCAGTCTCAGTCTGATGGACTCGAATGCCCTCAGACAAAAACCTGCATGTTTTCCATCCTTGGGTTAGGTCATTGTGAGCGGAAAGTGACAGCACCATGGAAAATGTGTTTTTGAAATGTTTCTTAGTACCATTCAAGTCGCTCTTCCGCCAAACTGCGGGGATCTAAAGCACTTTCATGTGTGCTCCTCCGATGATAGAAATGCACAGTGACGTCAATGCATACACTTAAAATAAAAAAATTAAAGAATAAAAAAGCAACAAACTGGGGGCCAAATGCTTTGAATTTCCAGCCCTTTTAGCACCCTTTGCACAGCAAACTAAACGAGCAAAACTATAAACAGTGAAAGAATCAAAAAGGATAAAATGCAAAAAACGTCAGAATCCACACCACAATATTGATAGGCTATAGGCATTCTACTTCAACTCAGTTCTAGTTCTACTCTACATATATCTTTTACTTCTATATATTCATCTATATCATGCATAAAGTATCCACACAGCTATGGGTTCAGCTCTTTGTGTAGATTGCATCACGTTCCTCAGGGAGAGATCCCCAGGTGGCCGCTAAAGATCCCCACTGTTGATTGCCAGGGAGCCGACCAGAGTGCCTGAGATGAACTAATCTGACAATCGGATCTCTTTCAAGCCATAACCCCCCCGAGCCCCACAGCCCTGTGTGCAGCTCCGCTCAGTCAGTGCTCGCTCTCTCAGCCTGCACTTGAAAAGGCCAGCCTCTCGTTAGCCAGCTGATGAATTATGAAAATGCCCGGGACAACAAACAGAGTGCAGTAGGGGCGAGACTCACAGAGAGAGAAATTGAGAATGATAGTATTACTGAGAGTGAGAGAGAGAGAGCGTGTGGGAGGGAGAGGACAGAGAGAGAGAGAGCAAGGGAGTAAGAGTAGAGGATTTTAGAGAGATTGGGAGAATCAGAGATGGACTGTCAGGGAGAAAGACAGGGTAGGAGAAAGACTGGCAGTCACAGAAATACAGAGACTTAGAGAATTGCAGAGAGCAGGAGAGAAAGAGAGAGATTTAGAAAGAGGGCTGACAACTCCCCACTGTTGCTTTCTCTTAAGTACACACACACACACACACACACACTTTAATCACTGCCTCTCTCATCTCCATTCCAGGCCCATCATGGACCCATCCTCAGATATGCACCGGATGATGATGAGAGATTTAACAAAGCGTGCGTCACTCCCCTGCCCAGAAGACCACACCAGCACCCGGCAGGGGCAGTGAAAGACGCAGGCATCCCGCCGAGCAGGTGACGTCAGAGGCAGATGCATTATTGTTATTACTCCCGGCTGGCGTAGCAGTGCGTTTGTGATGCTGCGTATGTGTGATATTTGAGCGAATGACTCATACTGCACTGACTTAGCTCACTACTGAGACTCGAGGAATGAAGATGAATTAGCCACTTCTCTCACACTCTTCCTCCTCCAACAAACCTCTTGTTCCCTTTTCCGTAAGTGAGTACCAGATCTACCTGGATCAAAGGTTGTGAATGAATGGCTCAGTCCTTTATTAGGATACATTACACTTCTTTAATCAAATTCAGCTAAATTCTCCTGCCGTTGCTCTAGCTGTCTATACTGTATGTGCACTCAAACAAACTCAGTGTTTGAGTACATCCCTGGACAAGTAAATGGGACAAAAACAAACTTCCTTTTCAGCCACCACAAAAAAATTCCAATTGACCATCACCTGCATTGTTTTAGCGTATCTGTTTACACGGACTGGGTTGGGTGTCGCACCTAGTCAATGACCACGTAAAATGCTGAAGGATTTATTTGTGTGTCGAAGTTGAATAAAGAGTTGCACTTTTACACAGGAGTGCACACGAAAGGAGCAGAATATAACCAATGTAGAAGATACCGATGCTGATGCTCCACCGGAAATAAATGTGCTGGCTGAAACAGCCCTGCGTGGCAGCCCTGGGGGGGGGACACAATTCTAAGGGCCCAGCACTGACACGGGGCTATAGACCCTTTCAAGAGAGTTCCATTATCAGCATCATAGTTGGCCCCACTAGACTTCCTTTTTAACATTCCACATGTTATCTTAATGCAGAGGAAGTAGATTGGGGCCCAAATAGAACGTTCAAGCATTGTTTTTGTTTTTATTGTTGAAAGGGTCCATATATTATTGGGGGGGGGGGGGGTTATTGTCTTTCATAGGGCCCAAATTTTCTAGCAGCGCCACTGGGTAGGGGTATAATAATCAAGGACTATACTTTTAAATACTGGAAACAGTTTTATTTTCTACCCTCGTTTGAATAATTTTGCACAATTGCCTTAATTTGAAATGTCAAGTTCAGGTTTTTATAGTTCAACAGCTCCCAATTCAGTGAAAAACACACCTAAAAATAACCCTCAGCTTTTTCCATCCATCAACCTGTGGGAGAAAATTACTCAGCAGGAAGGTAAGTCAGGTATGCCAACATACATTAAGTAAAGTCTCCACTCTAAATGAGAGAGCTATGTGATTTCCCCAGCGCTACTCCCAGCAGGGAAGCCCAACTGAGACTTCCTCCGCAAAAGGTCACATTCCTGATCTGACATAACAAATTTGCCCTTTCTCTCCCAAGCTTATTGCGTGCCAGCCAAAGGCTTGTAATGGGGTTCAGTCGGGCTTGGTTTAGTGACTGATTATGGCTATTATTATGCCCCCAGTCAAAGCAAGCAAAGAGAAGAAATGTTGGGTCTTCTTGATGACAGAGAAGACACTGTTTATAAACTTACCGTACCATCACTTATGGTCATCTTGACGAATTTACTGAATGCTGAACATAACATGAAAGTCTAATTTCAGGCAAAGAACGACAGTTACAGGAACTAATGCCCATGGAAAGACACTTGGAAAGGCAATTACCTTCTCAGGCTGATTATCTCCAGCCTCCAAACACCTCTGTATTCATTAAAATGAGAGAGAAAAAGCAATGTTTCAACAGTGGAAAATTCCAGGTTCTCAAGAGCATCTCTTTCCCCTTAATCATTCACTCAGGCAAAGGGAGGGGTGTTTTATGTCCATCACCTATCCAGTTCTCTTTCTCTGTCCAGCAACTGGGACATAACTGCCATATGCGGCGCACTGATCATCTGAAACGTTTCACTTGCGCTAAGTGACAGGTTTATTTGAGCTCCCTCGCATCACAGCATGGTGGGAGATTTATGTAGATGAAGGCCGACTTCTCCATATGAGACGGACTGGCCAGGGCTCGGAGGCTACTCTCCATCAGCATAACTCTCCTCCGACACAAACCGCTTGAGAGCCCATACATCAAAACCAGTTTAAATCAAAGCACTGAACAGCCCACTTGCACCACCGTAGCTTTTCCACTGGCCCCTCACACAAAGCACTGATTTAGGTCTTAACCATTTTTATTATGCCTCTTTTACCAAATCTACTGGACCCAGTGTAAATCGGTCAACTTGAGTCACCACTAGGAGAAATGATTCAGACAGGCCTTGTAGTGAGCAGTGGACAGTAGGAGAGGTTAATAAATGTTTCATGGTCCGCTTGAATGCGAAGGGGAGAATGCGTATGGCTGGAGGGACTTTGGGAAGGACCTTGAATGCAGAGTGCTTATTACTTACACTAACAACTCCATGTGCAATCCATTTAAATGTTCTTTATTCAGCAGGGCCTGACAGAAACACTATCCATCATAAAAGACAAAAGACCTGCATTCTGACAAATTAACTCCCAGGGAGTCAAAGTGTGTGTGTGTGTATCATATTTTTTCTTTTCCTTGAATACTGCTGGTAGCTACTGGTGAATACATTTAATTTACTCATACTGCTTTTGTTCAGCTTCCTATCTATCTATCTATCTATATGTCTATCTATCTATCTATCTATCTATCTATCTATCTATCCATAAATTGCAGTTCACAGAATGTCAACATACAGTATAGTTTTTCACTTGGATGACCCTCCCTGTAACATAGTTTTCTCTAAAATCTGATCAGTGCAATTGCTCTCCCTCCGTCTCCTCTCTATCTTTCCCTATCTTTCTGTAATCAGTATAGTTTGTTCATAATCTGTCATAATCTGTAATCTAAATGGGACTATCCAAAAATGTGACCGAAAAATTAAATCACTGGAGGTCTGAGTTATATTTTAAAGGCACAATAATTGTAATAACTTTGTTATTACACATTCATAGAGCTAACACATGCATAGAGCTTCGCTGCACAGATAGTATGAGTCAGAAGAAACTCTGACTATTGAACCTGGTTACATTTCCTTACGTCGGCCATTACAGACTGACCTGGGAGAGCACTGACTTACTGTAGGGTGGACAGAGTTGCTGGGCTGGGAGATTTGTTTACAGTCTGTTTACAGTTTACAGTTGAGAGTGGACACTGGCTGGCCAGACAGAAACTAAAGGCAGAAATACTGCCGCCTGTGTTTACGTCCCTGTCCCCGAGTTCTTTTCTTATTAAATCACAAGTGCCTGTGCATCTCAGCGTAATTTGCTGCAAAGGCAAATGTTTCTTTCTTTCTTTTTTTTTGAAAGCAGCAGAATGCTTGACAACATAACATGGGAGGCATCCACTATTCACTTCCCAAAAGGATTCTGTCCTCAGTTTACTCCAGAAGAATCCTGCAGCAATTCCAGTCATTTGTATAGCTTGTCTAGAGCCAGTGTTTGGGAGCGAGAGATGGTGGATCAAGACCATAATGACCAATGTAAGCCTTGACTTGGGGCTGTAGAGTGGAGCAGTGCAGTCCAACTGGTTGTTTTTTTTAGCTGGACGGTCTGGGATGCCGGGGGATTCAATGGCGGCTTTGTGAGAGGCCCAAGCCATCGGCGGAGCATCACGTCCACAACCTAATATAATCAGTCGCTGTGCATTACTAACCAGGGTAATGACATTAAAACCTGGTGACACCAATTTGGCCCACTTAAGGGAGGGGTCCCGGTGCAGCCCACCAACTCGTAAAACAGGGTCAGAACCGTCGGTGAGGACCCACCTGAGAGAAACAGAGAGAGAGAGAGGTGGGGGAGGAGGGAGAGAGAGAAAGAGAGAGAGAGGTGGGGGAGGAGGGAGAGAGAGAAAGAGAGAGAGAGGTGGGGGAGGAGGGAGAGAGACAGAGAGAGAAAGAGAGAGAGAGGTGGGGGAGGAGGGAGAGAGACAGAGAGAGAAAGAGAGAGAGAGGTGGGGGAGGAGGGAGAGAGTGACAGAGAGAGAGAAAGAGAGAGACAGAGAGAGAGAGAGAGAGAGAGAGAGAGAGAGAGAGAGAAGCTTAGGTGTCGCACTAACACAGCACATTCATCCGAACCGGCTCAGGAACTGTACGGTGCGGATGACGCTCTGGTGACAGCCCTTGTGCACAGCTCCCAACCTCCACAGCGGGATGTAGTGACATAATGAAGGATAGGCAGCTAAGGTTTCCTGGATGTTGGGAGGCAAACATCTACTTTAGCTTTTTTCATGTGATTTAAGAAAAGATAGTGACCGTGATAGTAGACAGTGAGGAGAGAGAGAGAGGGAGAGGAGAGAGAGGGAGAGAGAGAGAGAGGGAAAGATAGAGAGGAGACGGAGGGAGAGCAATTGCACTGATCAGATTTTAGAGAAAACTATGTTACAGGGAGGGTCATCCAAGTGACAAAGGGAATGCAGACGCTTTGCATGTAAATAAGACTGAGCGGGAGTTGGAAAACGCAACAAAAAAAGATATATACCACATATGAGAGTGACTAATATAAACAGTCTTTTTTAAAAGCAACAGTGGAACGAAACATAGAAACAATAAAATAGGCCGCCACACTCATCCCGCTTCCATGATATGACAGTTGGCCACTCCTCTGAGTCTCCCACATAACTGTCTGCATCTGCGAATTCGCACAAGTAGCCAGGAGCCACTTGGTGTGGCCACCAACCAAAACACAGGGGATGGGGAAGGGGATGGGTGTCTGCCAGGACACCACATTCGTTGCATGCCAAGCTCTCGTTTCAGGGGCACCCAAAATATTCTCTCCAGTCCTGGGTGAACTGACTAATAAGACTTTAAAGTATTTCCATTACGCTTACAACTCCAAAAGCCCACATGACCAACCTGGAGAGATATCTCCTTTTTGTAAAACTCATTTTGCTGTTAATGTAATCATTTTTAGGAAGCTGGTCCATATTGGTTTATTTCCTGGGCCCTACGATTATTAGCCGCGCATGCTAGTTAGATAAATGCACAACATCCTGTGGATTTTTCCTCAATTTCATGCACCCTCTTAACAAACAGGATGAACTAGATTAGATTATCTTTGCAATGAAAGAAAATGACAGTGGAAGTCCAGAGACAGTATGTGTGTGCCACTGAGAAAAAGGTAAAATGGGCAAATTTACTGTAACAATGTCCATGACCAAGGAGATGGCCTGAATGTATCATACATCCTGTGACATTATGCCTTATCAAGATGAAACTGGCATTTCGTGTCTGGTGATTTGCCAACTACATTGTTCGGCGAAGCAAGCACAAAACACTCTTTGTGTAGTTGTGAGTGACAGGGCCAGGACCGAGTCAAATAGTGGTTCCTTATGTGAAATGATTAACACTCTTTGAAAAAAGAAAAAAAGAAAAAGAAGACACAGGCTTTCTTTTTTCTCTCCTTGAATAATACATGAAGATACACAAAGTGTTTTTGTCTGCACTGATACTCATCTCTTGACTGGTGTTTGTGGCTACATTGTGTTTTAGACTTTAAAGATTAAACAAGATTAAAAACAGTGATAAACAATGGCAATGCTGTCTTTGTGGCTTTTGCTGTCTCTGACTTTTTTTATCCCTAAGTTTCCACATGCCTTGGCAGCACTTGTCGAAGGACATGTTTTTCATTTCCCCCAAATCAAGACCGCTTTGCAACTCAAAGCTTCGAATGACAGTTACCCTTGAAAGGAATCAACTCTGTGATCCTTAAAGCTACATTGTGTACTTTTTTGAGTTAATTCTTAGCAAAAACCCATTTGTTCTTTCAAAAATATGTGCTCATTCATGTGTAATTATTTCCACTTACTAATCAAAGTATTCTCGTAAGTGTAGAATCTGCTATTCCAAATACATACGCGCGAGTCGCGCAAATGGCTGAATCCATGTTGCTCCTCCATCTTTGAAATACATTCGCCAACTAGGGACATTCCTGGAAATTCAGCTCCGCCTTTCGCGCTTGTAGGCAACACTCATTGCATGATCAGTCTACTCGCGACTGCCGGCAGATTTGAAAGTCTGTTGAAAATGGAGGATTACAACTATTCTCGAGGACATGAAAAGGAGTCGCCAAGGAAGCGAAAAAGAGAATTAAAACGCCAACGCGACCGGAAAAACAACAGACCAAAGTCAATATTGGAGTGGCTTTTCTAAGATGGAAAGAGCTCGTGAGGAGCAAGGATTTTAAAAGGGACGCCGAAATTGCCTGCTTTCTCCTCGACAGGTAATTTGGCCTATTCGTGTAAACATACAGTCTATGGTGTAAATTCGAAGTTTTATAGTTGCTTGGCTTAGTATAGCATGGTTGTCCATAACGCTAGAATGACGTCTGGGATACTTTTCCTCGCGTCGATGAAAAAGGATTGTAACATAAATCTGCTATGACGGATCACAGGCAAAGGGCACTAAATTGTAGTTATTTTTCATTGCTTTTGCTTTGTAGCCTAAATATTATATCCTAATCTGATAATGCTAGTGTAGCCAATTCCAAGGGTGACGTTCACATCCTGAGGCCTGTCCTGTAGTCTTATTAATTGTAGACGTAGCCTACTAAATTGTCTGAACGTTTTTCACTGCATGAAAACAATTGTTGATTCTATGTGATTGTTGTTTGATAATAACTGAAAGTATATTTTTAATATCTTGGTGTTTACCATTTTATGTACTGTTATATGTTGTGAAACGCTCTGCTTATTCATTTCAGATGAGCATCTTGGCGCAATTGCAGAAGCCCCTGAAATTGAGAACCTTGAACAGAGGTAACCCATCAATGCTCATAATGTCTATACCCGATGACATTCTCTATTGTATATTTTCATGATATAAGCATTTATATATATTTTTTACAAAGCCTACATGACATGAGCATCGTGGAGGAGGATGTGGACGAAATTCAATGGTCTTGTTATGTGATGCACGTGCATGCCTTCATTGTAACCTTGCCTGTAACTCAGTCTAGGCAAAATAGCACTATACAGATTAGTAACAATATGTTGAACTATATAAAATGGCGTGTATGTCTAACGACACTGCATGTCTTCCACAGGATCAGCTTTCCAGGAGACTGCAAATTTAGAATGATGGCCCATGTTGCTTCAAAGGCACCATACAAAAAGGAAGGGTTCATGTGTAAATACCATAATTTGTTAATTTCTGTAAATAAATATATTGCAAATAACATTGTTGACCATGTTACTGTCATTTGGTGTTTCAAAATGGTAAATTACCACAACTCCTTTTTTAATTATAAGTTTGTGGATGTAATGTATGAGGTACAGCATGAACAGTCTCTTATCAATTCTAAAAGTTTTTATTTTCATGAAAGCAAAATATAGCGATGTACCGGTGTAAAATAAATTAAATACAGTTTTAAAAGGAACAGGCAGTACAAGAACACTAATACAAAACTATTTACAATAACACAACATTACAACATTATAGGAAGGTGAAATAAATTCCAGAGATGTCCCTGAGGGTCAGGGAATTTATCCCTTATCCTACACACACAGCTTGGGATCACTCTTCTATTACCCTGTCCTAGAGACCCATGCTGCCAGAAAATGAAATGTCTGTAGGTAGCATATCTGAACTCTATTGTCATCACCTGGCTCTCTTACATGGCCTAATGCTGTGATGTCTGTGATGTACTGCCTGTGAATCTGGAGAAAACCTTCATCTAGGCAGTGCTGTGTGTAGTGAGGCAGAAGGCTCACACAGGTGGCAGGGTTTTGTCCACAGCATTTTCTCTTCTGATCGATTGGCATGTCTCTGCAGTGTGTACAACTACACCAAGGCATCCCTGGCACAGGTGGGGGGACGACATGTCTGCACTGATGCATCAAACACCAGACCTGGCTGCCTCACTATAGCAACTGTGTGGTGAGGTTCCTGTGCTCTTGCAGGCTCATTCCATCCACAAGTCTGAAGAAATAAGACACAAGAAATAAGATCAGATAGGCTTGTTTAGGTAGCAAAGTTAGATTGTTAGCAGAGTAGTAGTAATAGTAGCCTACTCTGTGTCATTTTTCAAGTGTTCACACAAAATGATGAATACTATGTATGTGTATGGACAATGAAAAGGTGAAAATGTTGTGTAACATTTTCTATAGACCATAACGTAATTATGTGTCGTGATTTCACTGGGAGACAACTCTCATCATGCAGTTGACTGGCAACAGCTAGAAATTGCTACAAACAATTGAGATACAAACAGGCAGGGAAGCTACACCAAGCGCGTGACTGAAGCGTTCCGTTCACAAGTAAAATCAATTTTAGATGAATGGTCTATTTTTTTTCTGCAGCAGACGCAACGCAAACGAACGTGCCTGGTGCAGCTTCCGAGCTAATTTCGGTGTCATTGACATTGATACTGTTCAGAGAAATATATTAAAAACACAAACCTCCGTTGCTTCTCTCCTTTGTCTTTGAAGTTCTTCCAGTCTCTCCTCGTCATCTTTTGGAGTCTTACTTTTTCTTTGCCTAGGAGGTCTCATCGATCCTCTGCTACCGGCTCTTGGCTTTTCTTTACCTTTCCCTCTTCCTTTACCTTTCCCTTGCACCTCCGTTGCATCGACTGATCGATCTCTGACTCTGCTCACTGAGAAAAATAGTAGGCTACGCTGTAAACATTGCCTTTACACTATTAATCTCGCACATACAGAATAACGATAGCACTGAATCTACTGTACTATAACATTAGCATGCATTCGTTTGGGAACCTGATAGCTGATGCTAGCAATGAAATAGTAGCCTACCAAAATAATGAAAACGTAAAACTAGGCTATTCACTTTACATAGAGGTCATACCCAACATGTTTACTGGCTATATAACTAAATGCAATGTGTAATTGTTTTCTAAAGTAACCTTATAACTGTAAGGAACACCGGACGAAGTCGTAGTACTGGAAGCAATGTTAACTTTGGCATGAAACGGCCACCGTAGGAGTTAAAATGCGCTCGGAATGGGAGGGGCTAGAAAGTAATATTCAGTTGGTTGTCATATAGAATTTCACCGCTAGATGGGAGAAGTTCTTACACAAGGTAGCTTTAAATCTGTGGCATAATCAAAGAATAAGAACTGGGAATAAGGTCCTAAGAACTGAGAATAAGGTCCTAAGAACTGGCCCAAATTCGGTTCGCACACAAATAACATGGCAGGCGCATGAATTTACAAAATGAAGACATCATTTTCCATGCATCCTGCTGTGTCCGTCTCGACTCGATACCTTAGTATCCACTGACAGATCATACTCTTAAATAGTTTGTGTAGGATATAAGCGTCCCACTGGAGTCAGGCCCTCCAAAGTGGTGCGGCCTTAACCTCGTTTTTGTCCATGCGAGACAGAGGGGGAGTTTTTTTCTTCCTTTTGGAGAACTACTGAGTATCTGTCCTTTGTCAAGTTTAGGTTGGGGTAAATTGTTTTAGCAGACAGTCCCCACCTACCTTCACCAGGCGCAGCTTACGGTAGACGGGACATTAACGCTGGGGTTATTAGGGGGCACTTACAACACAAAAGAGCAGTTAGCATTACTTTAAAGTAAGGTTGGAAGTTAAATCCAACTGATGTGTTGATATGTCAAAGCCAAGCACAATGGCGTCCAAGATTAACGTCTTGAGGGCGTCAAAAAGACAGAAATATTTACATTTCTCTGAAATTCAAGGATGGTTCTCACGAGACGGGGCTACTTAATGCTCGGCACATTCATCCAAGAACAACAATGTAGGCGCTCCTGTATCAAATCCGGCCAAGTCTTACCAACTGACCATAGCAGAGTTGTCATGTTGAAAGTGGCAAGAAGGAAAGCAGAGAGAACACAGTGATATAGAGACACACAAATCGCCCAGGAATTGCTGAATGGCTCTCAACCATTACACAATCATAATTCAAGGAGGTTAAACTAAGACAGGGCCACAACAAGGCTCCTGAGGTACAGAGCAAAACATCTGCACGGTTTTACTGGAGAGACTGAGACGACTTTATATTGTCTTTGGCTTTGTTAACGCTTCTACATTTTTTACTAGCATGAATTTTTACAAGGTCTTTAAAACGACCATTCTGCTCTATTCAATCTTTTGCATATGCACTCCGACATTCAGGCCATACACACACCTTTTTTTGGAATAGAAAAATGCCTTTTTTGATACGGTGATGGTGTGTGTACAAGGCCAAGAAGTACGACAGTAGAATTCAGTTGTGTGATGCGTTCCCAGCGCGTTGGGAACTCAGCAACCCCTGATAGCAGGACAATGCGGACCAGATGCAAGTGGAGACCGTGTGATTAGTATTAGATGAAATCCACAGGAGGTTGCATTGTGTTACGCGACTGGCAACCGTAGAATCAACATTCCTTGGGAGCAAACAAGAAGCCTTGGACAAAAAATAAAAATGAGAAAACAGCAAGACATGTCTCTCTCTGTCTCTGCAAGTCACACAGAAACCCAACATTGATGCTTTCGAAAAACAAAAACGGACAAACAACCTGAAGGAAGAGGAGGAGGAGGTGGGAGTGGGAGCGATGGAGTTCACCACCAACCTGCCAAGCCTCGAGCACCACACGAAACCACAAACAACCAACATGCATGACCACTCGTGTGCAGACTGGGGTAGTCTGGCTCTTGATTCCTTGGCTTGCGAAGCACACAACTATCTGACACAACAACAAGGGCATCATTGGAAACATAAAGAATTACAGCCGAGGACAAGAATGCAAACAAAAACAGTCGTCATGGTAAGTGTGGGAAAAGCAGGCGGGAAAGGCTGGGAAGAGAGTGACATCCAGTGCTGACCAACCAGATCGCTGCATTGTAAAGCCAGATCCTTATGGTGTGCCGCCATCAGCCATACCTTGGTCAGACTGGAAAGAACAATCAACCCATTGTTTGCCACAGCCCGTGGGCATTTTCCAAATTTGATTTTGCGCAGGCATTTGTTCAGTCGCCTCAATGAGAGAGAAATGGGAGTGCATCTAGTTAAAAGTTAGCAGGATCTTTCTCAGAAAGACATTATCTTCCCTGGACTGCAGCAAGATGCTGCGGTGGGGGTAGAGAGGCACCAACAATGACCTGTTGTCTATCCGTCCTGACATTAAAAGTGCATTCGAATTTATTTTGTAACTCCCTCCCGAAAACATGATTTGGGCTTGACAAAGGGCTTTGTTTTCCTCTAAATTGCTTGGCTCTTCTCTTAGTCTTACTGCATGTCCAAACCTATTTGTGCTAGGGAATGGAGTCATGCGCTGGCCCATGGTTTCCCTTGCACTGATATACTCTGTTCACTTAAGGCCCCTGTGTGTCTGTGTCTAAATACTGCTTGCTATGTGACTGATTACTTTACCTGCTATGCTAAGTTACCTTTCAAACTGGGCCACTCTGTTCTGTGCTGTGTGATTTATGTGTGTGTGTGTGTGTGTGTGCAGGTTCATATAGTGCATGGTATGGAAATCCACTAACGCCTGAGGCATTGTGTGGCTTACATTTTTCATGAAGAGTCCATGTGTGAAAGCTTGTGTTATATATGTGCACTAATGCACAGAGTTCACTCGCACATGCTCATTAACATCGCTGTCCCAAAGCGCAAACCTCACATGCAGCTCCACTTAAATCTTCTCCAATTTCCATAACTTTTTGAAATATGACAACCGACTCACACATCCATACATACATAAAGCAGCTTTACTTACAAAAAGGCAAGCAGGCATTTGTATCCACGTTTGACACAGATGCTCAAGTGCATGTTCAGACTTCATTTGCACTGTACTGACCCACGCCCCCCCCCCCTTATTCCCCAATAGACCTCTAAAATTCACCTACAAAAATGATCAGATCTAGTTACCATCTCTGCCCATATAGGTAGATCCCGATCTCAATATATGCAAAGATGGCAGCTTTGGGTCCTTTTTGTAGGCGAACTTCAGAGGTCTATGGAGACCTATGTAGTCTCTCCATCCGCTGCCCCCCCCCCCCCGGAAACCTATGCAGTCTCTTCCATCAGGTTCCAGCAGAGCAGAGCAGAGGTGTGAGTCTCACGCCCGTCAGCTCCTCTGGTTTCAGTCTGCCCCAGTGGGCATCAGTCAGTCAGGGGTTTCTGCTGCTCTGCCTCGCGGCAACGGTAGCACTGACAGTGCCAGTGGTGCCCTCCTCCAGACCCAGCTCCTTCTCCAGCCAGCGTGCCCGCAGGGGAGGCAGCCGCTCATAGGTGAGGAAGCCCAGCTCGCTCTGCTGCTGCGGGAGCTTGTAGTGGAGCAGGTGGGCCCTCAACACCTGGAGCCCAAAACAACGACAGAAAAGAAAAAAAAAAAAGAGAGAAAATGCAGAAACAGATGTTAGAGGAGGAAGAGGGAGGGAAGGAGAGAGTGTGTCAGGGAGGGAGAAAGAGAGAGAGAAAGAAAAGTGAGAAAGGGAGAGAGAAGTGAGGGATGGAGAGGTGAGAGGGAATGAGAGAGGGAGAGAGAGAGAGAAGCGAGGGAGGAAGAGAGATGAGAGAAAGGGGGAGGAGAAGAGACATATGGAATGGAAGGGGGTGGTGGGGGTTGGGGGTACTATAGGGGAACCAGACATGAAGAGAGAAGAGAGCCTGACATGAGACAGGAAAGGGGAGGGCAAATAGATGAGTTAAATAGAAGAGTGGGGCATTGAGGGACGAGAGACCAAGATGGAGATCAAGGCAGAGAGAGAAAGATCAGAGAGGAGATCAATAAAGGAACACGGAAAGAGCCAGGCGGAGAGGACAGGAAACAGAGAGAAAGTGGCAGATTACAGAGTGAAAGAACAGAGATGGGATGGCAGAGGGAGATAGAGAGGGGTGGAGGAGGGTCAGACAGGATGCCCGTAGGGGAGAGAAAGTGAGAAAGAGGGGGGAAAGGAAGACA
>NW_027468680.1:12517172-12632172 GCF_046254945.1 Alosa pseudoharengus
AGGCACTGAATGACCGACGCAAGCGAGCCAGCCGGGAGAGACTCGGTGCCCATGCCGCCGCCGCCTCCGCTTCTGTCTGATTGGCCCATGCGCTCATACAGGCTGACGAGCGGCAGGAAGGGCCAATCAGAGGGCAGGGAGGGTCCGGCGGCGAGGTCGGGGAGGAGGAGGGACCGGAGCCATGGTGTGCGGCCCAGGTGGAGGTCGCGGGAGGCTAGGACCAGGGGCTCGGAGTGGGCCAGGTGAGTGAGGTAGCAGCCGCGGAGGGAGGGGAGATGGCCACAAGCGTCCCGGAGGAGAGGGCCGAGAGGAGGGCTGGCAGGGGGAGAGGAGACACCTTCCTGGAGATGGAGCTCGGCGAGAGCAGCTGCCTCTGGACCTCCACTGGTCCCCTCACTAACAAGAGAAAGAAAGAAAGAAAGAAAGAAAGAAAGAAAGAAAGAAAGAAAGAAAGGAAGAGAGAGAGAGAGAGAGGGAGAAAGGGGGGGTAGACAAAAATTACTTAATTACTTAAGTTTACACGCAGACATGGACACTTAAAGCTGCAGTTGGCAAGATTATTTTGATCATATTCACTGAAACGACACAATGCTCCGACAGAACAACATAAATCAGCCGGTTTTAGAAAAAACCCACACTTCTACCCTCCACCTAGAGCCTGTTATCCCGGTTCTTCTGGTCTAATCAGAGCAGGGCTGTATGAGATCTGACTGTCAATCACAGTCTGGTGCAGTCTGGTGCGCACTGACGAGCACAAACTCGATGAGAGGGTGCTCGGTGGTAGTGGGGAAGAGGCATGAGATTTGCAAACATTCAAAATTTTGGCTAAGTCCCTTCAATCTGTCAGACTTGCCAACTGCAGCTTTAAGCAGACTCCCCTCCCAATCACAAACGGAAGAAGTTGGCAGTCAGAATATGTTAGTCATTAAAGCATCCCTATCAGAAATGCCAGCGAAACCAAAGCAGGATTTTAATGGTTCAACAGCAGTCATGTTGTATTACTAAAGAGCAGACATATGGAGATCTTACAACTTTGACCAAAAAACAAACAACACAGCCTTGATGATTGTTTCCACAAATATGCAGAGTTAAAAGTTTATGGTGGGCATAACAGTTTATTTGAAAAGCTGCAAAATTATATGAGAGTGCATACTCCCTAGTGTTTGTTTTCTAATCACAATGTAAAGCTTAGACCAAACAGGTTTAAATTAAGGCCCTGCACGCAGAAAACAGTTCTAGTATCTTACAGCCGCATGGACAAAAAAGCGTGTCCAAAATACAGTGTTTTATTCATAATTCTAAGTAAGTATAAGTATATATACTCTTTTGATCCCGTGAGGGAAATTTGGTCTCTGCATTTATCCCAATCCGTGAATTAGTGAAACACAGTGAATACACAGTGAGGTGAAGCACAAACTAATCCCGACGCAGTGAGTTACCTTGCTACAGCGGCGCTCGGGGAGCAGTGAGGGGTTAGGTGCCTTGCTCAAGGGCACCTCAGCCGTTCCTACTGGTCGGGGTTCCGGCAACCGGCAACCCTCCGGTTACAAGTCCAAAGCGCTAACCAGTAGGCCACAGCTGCCATAATTCTTACTAATTTGTCAGGTTCTTCTGCTGAGCATCAACGTGTTTGGCCTTGCAGTTGTACACCGAGACTGTGTACTAGTTGGTTTACAGAAACAAATGACATTTGTGTATTGCTTTGTTTATAACATTGACTAGAGTAATGAGCATCAGGCTTGCTAATGAGGCAGTGTAGCCTTGTCTGGTTCACAGGCAACTGTGGATGGTTTTGCTTTCAAATTACGTTCTAACAAATGAAAGTGGTTCATCAAGCTGGTCCATACAAGCTGACTGCTAAAGACACAGAACATGAGTATAATTTAAAGGCTTTTCTACAAAGGAAAAAAAGGATGTTTACAAGATTTGCATTCTATTTAAAACTTCTTAGATCCCCAAACACCAGTTTATTGTCAGCTTTTTGACAGACAGAATAGCTAATGGGAACATTCAAAATGGCTTAGGCGTCAGTTAAAAATAACATCCTGTGAGAGATTACAACCAAACAAAATTTGGCTGAATTCACAATAGTCAAAGCATAACAAATGCATTTATCAAGCACTCATCCAAAAACTTGTTTGCTAATTACAAACATGGTTACAGTTTAGGAACAGCATATATTAAATTCCGTCCTTGCGGAAAGTTTCTCTTAAAACATTCAAGCTGGTTCAGGAAAAGGGTTACCGGTATTTATTTTTATGGAGGACTTGACATTTTTTATGGCTGTGCTATTCTGAGCTGAGTATCTGCATAAATTAGTGTTTATCTGTGGAACTCATCTGCAATCAAAATGGACTGAACCATCACATTTGTGCACTATTAGTTTTTACAAGCTAAAGGATGGTGTGTGTATGTGTATGTGTGTATAATCAAAGCCTCTCCACTTCATTCTGCTTCACAAAAACAACAAAAACACCTGTTCGAGTCGTACTTCTAGGGTCATTCCATGCCAGCGTGGGGCAAATTAAGTGAAGTCAAGCCAGCCTCTGTTTACTAATTGAAATGAAGGGAATCGAAGCATAATATGCACCAGATGCTTAAGGAAGTCAGCAAGCGGGCATAGAGTATATCCTACTTTTTCTCTGCAGTTTAAACGTGGCTCTAACAAAGTAATCCAGCCATGCTGACGCTTTAGCAGACTGCTTCTGCACATCGGGAGAGACTCAGGGACTGATCTCACTGACAGCGTTTGTGCATCTCTGTAGTGCCATCACACGTGTACATTTCCGCGGTGCCCTGCCGGTCATCTCCAAGCTCAGAAGGCAGCCGTTTCTATTTATAGTTTGTTCATGATGTGCTCTTTTGGCCGCCATGCATCTTTTATGTGGTGTTCTATTCCGGAACACAAATATATTAATGTTTGATGAGGCTGAACTTGTTGGTGGCCTTGGGAAAAGGTACATCTGTGTGTCCTTAGGTGTGTGTGTGTGTGTGTGTGTGTGTGTGTGTGTGTGTGTGTGTGTGTGTGTGCGTTTGTGTGTGAGAGAGAGAGAGAGAGAGAGAGAGAGAGAGAGAGAGAGAGAGGGGGAGAGAGAGAGAGAGAGACAGAATGTTTGATTTTCAGTTTATCCCTTGAATAGTTTCAATGGTAGCTATATATGGATCAAACAAAGGGAAACAGAGCATGCAACTGGAGACAATCTGCCCTGGCAGGAAATGGATCCTGGCAAAACAATGAAATGTCTACTTAGACAGACACTGGAAAAACAGTGCATGTTGAACCAACTTATCATCAGCAGTACGATACAACAATAAAACACATAAGAACTATATTTTCCATCAGGTTTGGTGGAGTTATGTGGTAAATGTTTAGGTCTATACTGTTGAGAGCAGAACTGCAAGAGCTAATCTAAATCAGATCTCCATCTGATTTTTTAATATTTAGCCTACCTAGCAGCTGTTTAAATAGTAAACTGTGTTCTTTGCTATGGTCATAACAGCAACCAGATGACTTTGGCAAAGTCAGGTCAGTAGGTTTTCTAAATCTGCTGCACCATAAAGGGACAGTTTTGTCAGTGATTGACCTTTGCAAGAGAAAGGGAACTCACGGTATGAAGGCCTGATTGAAGATGATGGAAGAAATCAGTTCATGCACCATGTATTCACTTCCTGGTAGCAGCCATGGAAGCATCACCAGGGCAACCTGGTGGAAAAGGGAGGCGTGCTTGGCAACCTCGGGATCAACGGGAACCTGAAAGACAATTAAGTAACATTTCAGGGATCTTAAAACAATGCACACAGTGCACACACACTTAAAACAAATACACATACAGTACATATTGTCCATGAAACTAGGATATCTAGACCGCCCTTATGGGAGTGATAAGAAATTGGTGCCCAGAAACATGCATACTGGCAAATGCAATACAGTTACTACTTGGAGAACACACACACACACACACACAGTACCAGTCTGTATGCCAGGCGGAGCAGCATATAGAGCAGGTGGTGCTCGTGTCGGAGGAGCCAGGCGCTGCTGTGGGAGATAGTGGGCATGGCCTGGGCACAGCCACGCAGGTACACCAGCACAGAGTCCGCCAGGAGCAGCACGCTGACCTGGGGTCAGAACAGAAGGCCAAAAAGACAACGCCGGTTAGAGAGTTTCGGATAATAGACAAGGACTGTGAAGATGATTTGCAAGATCTTATACAACGGTGAGTGAGCTTCAGAAATTACTGAGCTGATCTTTCTTTGGGGTCAGACTTGCAAAACAAGCTGGTATACATTTCTCAAGCCCAAATCCGGATCGGAATAAGGCCGTTTCCACAGCAGGAACTCGGGAGTAGTTTCGTACCTGTGTGCATATTTGCACAAAATCTAAGAATATGCTAGCTGTTGCAAAAATGTTTATGTTTAAAATAGGCACTGATATGTTTAGCCACTACTGTGGATAATTTAGTTACTTTAAGTTTAAGTTACTGTAACTGAACATGTAAACAACATTCTAGTAAAGTATTTAACATCAGTGTGGTGAGAGTATTTGTTTGCAGCTGCCGTGCCATTTTAGTTCATCTAAGTAGTATCACGATCACAAAGGCTGCATCTGTAGGTCCTGTAAGCTGTGGAAACACAGGGAGTTCCTTCACATGTCCCCACTACCTGGGTAGTGTGGAGAGTTCCTGCGATGGAAACCCGACTTATGTGTCTCATAACAGAGTTCCCACACTGTATACCGTTTCGGGTAAAACAATACACCAAAATTGTTCACTAGATGGCAGCACAAGACACATTTGAAAAGGGAGGTCCTTTCAGTCAGATCAGGTCATTATTTTCAAATTTCAAATTATTTTCAAGTGAAGCCTAGTTTAGCACATGCACTAGAGTCATGGCTAGATTGTCTCTTGGCTAGATTGTTTTTACTGTATAAAAGCATAGAAGTATAAGAGAGGAGAACACTGCCAGTATAAAAAGCGTTCTTCACCTTCTTGGCCAGCCCCTTGTGTATGCCTGTGATGGTGTCCAGGAGGTAGCATAGGCTGGTGAGTAAGGGGACGGGGGATCCTGGGCCAACCAGGCTGTCTCTGTTCCTCTCCCCTGAGCAGGCTAGCCCCGGAAGGCTGGCCAGGGTCTCTGGCCCCGGGCAGCAGGAGAGCGGGTTGCACACAGCTGAGTGGGACCTGAAGCATCCAGAGGGAGGGGGAGGGTCAGTGACTCAACGCAAAAAAAAAAAACATGCCTAAAATTAAAAACCTTCGGAGTAGCAAGGTCACAAGAAGGAAGATGTTGTCCACGCAAAAAAATGTGTAAGAGGAATGCCAGTCTGTGGTATTATTTCCACTGCCTTCATCCTTCCCTTCCCTTCCCCTACACACACACGCACACACACACACACACACACACACACACACATCAATGAGTGAGTCCACTACTTACACAAGAGGACTTTTTTTGTATTGGAGCACATACTATTTTGTGTGACTGAAATATTCTACACCACTAATGAGTCTGTGAATAAGAGCCATTTGATTTGAATGCACACACACACACACACACACACAGCACTACTAACACAAGATGATTTTTCAGACCCTTTTTCAATAAAGCACATGCTACACTATGTCACTGAAACATTCTAAGCCACTGATGAGCCTGTGAATAGGAGCGATTTCATTTGAATGCTTATACAGTATGAAAGCAGAGCACCACAGCATAGCCACACAGTCTGTCGGATGACTTACTTGAGGCTGTCCATCATGCGGCGCACTGCCTGATGGGAGATCAGCGGCAGCAGCACGTCTGCGGTGAGAGACTCCAGCTCCTGCAGACACTCCACCGGCTGGAAGCAGCTCTGGTATCAAACACACAACACACATGACATACCGCTGCTCAGATCCCTGAAGAACTCACTCAAGATTAATAAGGTATCCTTCTCTCTCTCTCTCTCACACACACACACACACAAAATGGCACTGCAATCTTTCTTTCCATGTGGAAATATGTGGCAAACAAAAGAAAATCAAAGGAAACATAGGCATAGTCTTAGACTTAGTCATAGACATAGGGCCCGTCCCATTTCTCCCCCCTTAAAACTTCCACTTGGTTTTCAATCTAGGGGTAGGGGAGGTATTGGGACGGGCCCATAGTCTTTGCAGCTGTAAAGTTTGCATCGCTCTGAGGCGTGGTACTGACGTGTTTTTGCCAATCTCGTAATATTGGCTAGAACAATTTAGGGAGTTCTTGACAGGTCATGGAGAACTGGAAGTCACATTTAAATGGAAGAAATCTGTCTTTTTATTACAATTTAGGAAGTTCTTGACAGGTCATGGAGAACTGGAAGTCACATTTAAATGGAAGAAATCTGTCTTTATTACCTTCACACACAGTGTGACACACCGTGTTTTTAACAGCTTAACAGTGACACACCATTTTTAACAGCTTAATTCACTCAGTACAAAAAAAATATACCACGTGTTTTTTGAACACGTGGCATACACGTTCACCACATTAAAAAAGCCAAACATTAATCTCAAGGCTGTGTCACTGCGCTCACCTGTAGCGAGAGCTGTGAATAGAAGGCCCCCAGGTAGAGCAGGTAAGTGGGAAGCAGACGCAGCGAGCTCTCCAGCCTCCCCATCTCAGCCAGGCCCTTCATGCAGCCCTTCAGCTGACCAAACACAGTGGGCTGCAGTCCAGCCACATGACCCCATGACACTGGAGGGGGTGGAGGGCACTCAGACCCTTGGGGACTGTGAAATAAAATGTAATAATCACTTTACATTAGATGATTTAAACGATGCAGGCACAAGCCCAAAGCTGCTTACAGTATATTTCAGATGTAGGTTTTCATCAGTACATATGCCCAGGGGTTCAAGACCTTGGGCTTATTGCTGTAAGGTTTACTTACAAAATACACATGCTGCTAGTACCTTTTTACGCAAGAAAAATTATGTAGGTCATTATGTTTACAAGGGCTTTACTCAGCGAAATGTAAAATGTAATGACCCATAAAACTTCTGTTTTGTAGTGCATGAAAAAAAAATGATGAAGTGCTGCTAACAATTCACTGCATAAAGCTTAAGCCGTTGCACACAAGGGTAGTCTGTATCTCCAGCCAATTTCCCCAATTGAATGGGGTGAGTGGGTTTCTCCAGTTGGACGGGGACCCCCACCCACCGGTCTCACCTGGCCAGGGCGGCCTGCAGCTCCTGGTGGCAGCCTGCGGTGTGCGTGACCTGGGTGAGCAGCGTGAGGATGGCCTTGGCTCTCTGGAGCTCCAGCAGGTGCAGCAGATGATCGGAGGAGGAACTGGGTCGAGGAAAGGACTGCAGTGCTTTCATCAGAACCGGGTACAGATCACTGCATGGGAGACAAACGGGAGAGATGAAGGTGTACTCCAGTGCACAGATAGACTGAGCTCACCTGCTCAGGCTTCAGGAGAGACTGATGCGTTTCCTCAGGCATGCAATCCTGCTCATCTGAAATACAAACCTACAGCCTCCTCATCCTATCTGGAGATAACATTGAACACCTTTCATGTAATAGCAATTGCCAGTGACAGATGTTTTTAAGGAGATCAATAGATAAGTCAATAGAAGGAAAGTGATTACAGACATTCAGCCTTCTAATCTGTTCAGTGTTGAAGTTACAGTGGGTCACCTCACCTGTGGTTCTCATTCTCACCTGTACAAATTGCAGGCCTGTCCATAGCTGGAGGCTACAGTCCACATCCTGTAGGCCTCTGTGCTGCAGCGCAGTGCTTCTCCTGCCTCTAGCAGCAACTCGCTTGGTTCCACTGACAGAAAGAGAGACAAACGCTCTTTCCCACCCAGCGAGTGCAGCTGGAAGTGCACAGAAAGTTGAATGAGGTATTCACAGTAGGTTAAAGTTGACTAGTTAAAGTAGACTGGTATTTATCAGACACTTGTAACCAAAGCAACTCGCAGCAGCAGGTTTGGTAAACAAACCCTTTGCCTAAATGGAAAATTACAGAGCGTTGAAACCAGCAAATGCCACTGACAGAGTGTGATGGCACCCTTGTCGACTGTATCAGTGACAGTCGGCCATGCCAGTCATGCCATACTCACCAGCCTGGCACAGACGTGCCGTCCCGCTGTGCCCAGCACACGGAGGAGCTTCATCGCCATGGCAACAGGCAGCCCGTACAAAGAGTGTGGAGCAGGTGAGGTTGGCGGGGCCCAGGAGGTAGGAAGAAACTCTGACATCACAGTATCCATCAGACGGGGACAGTCCAGAATCTATGGTTACCGAGGCAACAATGAGAATGCTGATACACGTTAGTGCTACATGTCTCCAGCTGTGTGCATGCAAAATCTGTTTGTGGAAATTCCTATCCTAATTAGATATTCTATCAGTACAGTGTCAAGAAATCAAATACCGGTCAACTAGTCCCAATTCTCTACTATCTGTAAATATGAATGTGTGTGCGTGTGTGTGTGTGTGTGTGTGTATCTGACCTGTGTGGCAGCAGCAGTAGAGTGGCGAGCGATCCGCACCAGCACCTCCAGCAAGTCCAGCACCACCCGTGGAGATGGACGCACCACCTCCAAGATGTATCGTATCCGTGACAGCACCTTCATCCTCAACAGGCCCTTTTAACACGCCCACAACAACACTATGTGATCACAATGTAATTACAACACTATGAGATTACAATGTGATGCCTTTGATAACTCAGTACAGTGTGAGGAAACATGTATATTTTATGTTGGAAGAAAACAAGAGTAAAAAATAACATAACAGCCAGGAAACCATTAACACCTTGATGATGTCCTGCCGTGCCACCTCATGGTCGGACTTCCTCTCCTCTTTCTCTTTCTCCGTCTCTCTGCCATTTATCCCCTCTTCCTCCTCGTCCTCTTCCTCCTGGGTGGTGGGCAGGAGTGGAAAGGAGGCCACCCCCAGGAGCCAACAGAAGGTCACATCCAGACTGTCCTGTGGCACACACCCAAATGCATACAACTGAATAGATATGGTCACCTCACTGCGGAGACAAACATGGCTTTTTCATCAATGTGTCTGTCCATTCTGGTCTTATATTTAACTTTTTAAGGGGTGCCCTTAAAATACAAGGTGCTTCTCCATACGACCATGCTCAAAGATATTTCATGGAATTTCCCTAGCAATGAAACAGAAGCTGAAACAATAAACTGAATGGAAATCTCCTGACAGACTATAATTAAATACAGTACAAGTTCAAATAAAATGTGCGATGTTGTGCCGGTTTCCAATCACCAATCAGTCACCTCGTCATCGGCGGACACCAGCAGAGCTTGTAGGGCCTGTACGGCGGCTGCAATCACCCCCTCCACACCTACATCCAGCGAGAAGCGCAGCAGGAAGAGCAGCCCTGCATCCAGCAGGGTGGACAGCACGCTGCCCTTCAGCTCTGAGGTGAAGACCCCTGAGCGAGCCTGGCCAAAGAGACAGGGAGAGAATCAGATAACAAATATAAATTCTTCAACATACTCTGTCATTCCGAAATTCAGTAGTAGCTGCATGAAATTAGATACTTTTAAATTCTGTTGTATGAAAGCTTTTTGTCTTTTTTATTTTTAGGCATGGTCTTAACAGATTAGCCACAGATAATATCAAACTTTTTATTAACATTCTATATAATCTATACATTAGCAGTCTCTAGATGAGCCCAACTCACTTCTTGAACTCCATCTTACTCTTACAGGAATAAAGGACGTTCTGCTATGACGTTTAGAGGACTGAAGGAGAATGTTGTTTTTATTGTTTGTTTGTACCTTAGTGATGATGTTGGCCAGTGTGCTGAGAGCCAGTGTGCGCTGCTGGATCACCAGACTACGAGAGAGCATGAAGAGCTCCTGCAAAGAGTAACCTGCCAACTAATAGAGAGAAAGAGAGAGAGAGAGAGACAGAGAAAGAGGGAGAGAGAGAACGGGGGACGGGTCAGGTGGAGAGAAGACAGCAAGAATTGAGAGCACCATCATAAGAGAGAAAGGCATTTTAACGCTTGTCTCTGCCCTGGCTGTATTTACCTCAGGCTCGTCTCCATGGTGATGCAAGCCCAGATGTGTAGGCAGATCTTCCGTTGGAGGGATGAGGTTACCAGCAAAGTCGAACCGCGCCTGCATGGCCTAGACGAGACACAAACAAACCAGGCAAGCTGAAAAACTCTACTTTGCGGACTATTACCCTCCCAATCAATCCCATTTAGAACTGCAAAGGGGGGGGGGCATTAATCGCAACTAAATTTATTCTGCTTACAAGAGTCCAATCGTCTTAATGTTTCTCTAAGTACTAATAAAGTGAAATAGCCAGTGGGGGAAAAGGTCTTGCTCCTGTTGCTCCTATACCAGGGCCTGTTAACTGATTGTGACAGAGAGACCACCATTTTGACAAATAAAGCAACCTGAGGACCAGCACTGAATAAAAAATACTGACTCCCACAACACTATTATTTAACACATGGTCAGGGACAACCAGTAATGTATCCACAGACCAGGATTGGCCTAAGCTCTCTAGTTCTACTCATGTTTGTATGCCTCTCTCACCTTCTTTGTTCCTTTTCGTCTGGGTGGGGGCAGGTCTTTGGTCCACTCTAGTTTGTCCGGCTCCAGTTTGTCCATGTGCACCCAATCCCTTTGGGGCTTCAATGGCAGGTCCTCCTCTAGGGTTTTTGGAGGCAATGCTTTTTGTTAATGAACTTGCAGTATGGCAATGACAATGACATTTCCTGTGGAGTTACAGACCATTATAGAGGGAGTAAAATAGCGCATTCACAACACATAAAACATATTCATAGGAATCCATCAACATGAACCCCCCCACCATTACACTTCACATTGTCCCTTTTTAATATGAGAAAAAAATAGATGGAATCTAAAAACTTTAAATGAAAAAGAATCCACAAACCCCCAGGGGAGAAAACAGCATGAACTATGTCCTGGCAAGAGACGCATAAATCTTAGGACTCATGTTCATATGAACCTTCCACCATTTGCCTACATTACCCAAAATGAATTTCAGCACTCGCCACGGCCAGCGCAGCACTAATCAGGCTAATTGAAATCAATGCAGTATCAGTCCAGGGATTCAAGTCACGCAGCCTCGCCTTTAGGTTCTGCCAAACGTACATTACTGTATTATATACAATTAAGTTGCAGGGGTAGGGGGAAAAAGAGAACAGCCTGGCACAGCCAGAGCTATGACACTTTGTACTTGTTATGTTCTGTAATAATTGAATAATACAGCAATACTAGGAACAGTCCTAAAAAATGTGAAGCAATCAGGCTCCCCTGCAGTTTTGTAGGCCATCTATTCACTAAAAAAAACACACAAAAAAACACATATTTTGAAAAAACGACAATGTTTTTTATAAAAGGAGCTATATAAAGGTAGCTTATTATTTATTAAAACGCATATCCATATTGGACATTTTCATGCATATCAATACACCCTCACCTGTGATTTGCGGAGTTGCTTTAGGCTCCTTTGCATCCTCTTCATCCTCCATGTCTACTTGCAGTGGTTCCTGCCTGATATCTGTGATGTCCTTGACCGCAGCAGGGGACACAACTGAAGGCTTCTCTTCCCTGACCCCACCATTCTGAGCATTGCAATTTGACTGCTTCACCGGATCAGAATCAGACATTTTCTGCACCTTACGAGCCCTCACAAAGTCCACCAACCTGGGATCTGGAGATAAGGAGCCACATCAGCCATGCAGACAGTAGTAACTGGTGATTATTGGATATGACAAACTAGAACACAACTAGAAGAGAAGATTACATGTAATCACAGCTTTTCTGACAACTATGGACCACCATAACTATGGGCCTGGCATTCTCAACAGGGAGCCTCATAAGGGTCTTAGTTATACTTTCAAATGAGAAACAAACATTATTCAGAAAATCACAGGAGACCCTGCACAGAATTACAAAAGAAATAGATATATGACATTGGTGCAAATAAGAAAGAACCTGAAGATGGAAATTCCCTTAAACAGCATTGTTTTAAAGGTGCCCTATTGTTTCAGATTGTTTCGTAATCTTGCATCTTGGGGGGCAGCCTTGGCCTACTGGTTAGCGCTTCGGACTTGTAACCGGAGGGTTGCCGGTTTGAACCCCGACCAGTAGGCACAGCTGAAGTGCCCTTGAGCAAGGCACCTATCCCCTCACTGCTCCCCGAGCGCCGCTGTTGTTGCAGGCAGATCACTGTGCCGGGATTAGTGTGTGCTTCACCTCACTGTGTGTTCACTGTGTGCTGAGTGTGTTTCACTAATTCACGGACTGGGATAAATGCCGAGACCAAATTTCCCTCACAGGATCAAAATAGTATATATACTTATATACTTATACTTACTTATATACTATTCTGCAAGTCTTATATAAAACTATCCAAAGACTGCACTTAGTACCACTGAGACCTCCAGAGTATTAGCCAGATCATTTTTCATTGGATGAACTCAGTGACACTGGTATCTCTAACAGGAGGCTGAGCCAACACACAATAACTCTCTCTCACTCACTCTCCCTCTCTTTCTCTCTCACTCTCTCTCTCACTCTCACCAAGCTGTGCCAGCAGGTTCCTCTGCTCCTGCAGGATCTCCTCCCGAGTCATGCCCAACAGACGCGCCTGGTTCTCCTGGTGAATCTTCAGCCTCTCTTGATCACTGTCCCCCTGCACCAGGCCCTGCCCCGACACTAGGGTAGGACCGGCTAACACACCTGCTGGAAAGGGAAATAAACAATCTGAAAGTGTAGGCTCTCCTTCAACCACCCACCCACTCACTCACTCACTCACTCACTCACTCACACACACACCAATACACATACACACATACATGATCCACAAACCACATACACAATCATACACTGAACGTACTGTAAATAATATGCATTACATATGCATCCAAAATCTCAAACTCACAAAGCTGACCACCCCTTAAAATTTTCATATTAAACAAGGAGATATGGATGCCAATGCACAAACAAGCTAAGTGGATGGTGTCTTGCCAAAGACTGACAAACGAAATTGCTAACAGAGGAGCACTCCTTTCGGTTTTGGCAGGGCTCCCCTTGGTGTCCTTCCCTGCATTTCAAATTAAGCGAGAGTTCTACTTACCACCGATTCTAGGTGGTGTGTCTAATTCCATGCTGGTGGTGGATGCAACACTTTGCGGTGATTGTGCCTTAGGACCAACAGAGATTGATGTCTGTTGTGATGGTAGTATTCCCTCTTTGGCTCTCTGTGCAGCAATCTGACGGGCAAAAATGCTCTTCCTAGTTCCTGAGACAGTGCTTTTGCCCTGGAAAACAAAAAAAGTAATAAATTTGTTTCACATAAGCTCTGAGACATTTTGCTAAGGCTTGAGTAAATTTGCATTCTCTTTTGATTACCTGAACAATGCCTTCAGATCGATGCATAACTTTTGGAAATGCAGTGCCTGTAACAGCTGGAAGGCATACTGGCACAGTGCTTGTGTCTCTTTCCTAAAGAAAGATGAGAAAAGGTCTATTTGATTGTTCTTCCCACAACAAGGACTGAAAGACGGCTAATAAAAAAGAATGGAGAAACCAAAACAAAGTGTTTGAAGAGGGAAATTAAACCAAAATGGAAAAAAATAGAGTATCACTGACGACTATCCTGGAGAGAACAGCGCTGATGTGTGTGTCATGTTTGTCCAGCCTCTCTTCAGCATCTTCATCTTCAAAGCGTACTTGGGCCTTTTTGAAGCGTGACTTCTTGGGGGGTGCAGGTGTCAGGGAAGGGATTTCATCTGGAAGATCTTTGAGCAAATAAGACACAAATTAGACCATATACTTTATCTAAATAAGCCTTGGTTCAGCTTCAAAAGCTACAATTTTCGCTTCTTGAATGTATTCTGTCAGATTTTAAGAGGAAAGAAACTGCTGGTGATTTATTAGTCATCTGAGAGATTGGACTTGGATACCTTCAATGGTGACGACATCTTTCTGGGTGTCCTCTCCATTGTCTGGGTCACCTGTCCCCTGTTCGCCTCGGCGCTTGTCAGGACGTCGCACTACATTGACAACTGATGGTGCAGTACCTGATGACAGAAATCGTTCCTGCTCACGTAGGAGATCTTCCTCCGAGTCGGTGGGTCTGGGACGTCGCAGCATCCCTCCTTTCGAGAATGACAAAACCCTTAACCACAATGCACCATCTGCTACATCACATTATAATCTATCAACGTTGCATAGATTTGTGCAGTTTCAGCTCAACTTTCAGTGGATAGAACTAGCCTATGCAATGTCAAGCTCGTGTTAAAGACACTGCTTACTGCTGTTACTTAACGTTATACTCAAGGCAAAGACTAGCTGATGTTAGGACTATGTGGCTGGTGCTGCCTGTTCCAAATTTCACCATTGATGAAGCTGCCCGAACTCGGGGATCAACCATCAACGTGAACTAACTATCATGGGACCCTGAAGTTATTGCTAACAGGTTCCTTTCCATTTCGAATGCTAGTTAGCTCATTTCTTACGCGATCGGCAACCAAAAATGCAGGTAAATTGTATAACAAAAAAGAATGGATGACATGAATGTGTTTACCTTCCTTTAGCTATAAATGATGTAACCTGGAAGAATTCATACAAAGAAAGATGTGCTGCTCTTGCTGTTCACGTTAACTTCAAGTACAGCGTGTGTTGACATGACACAGTGGATGGACTTCCTGTTCATACATTTTTTTCAAAATAAAAGTTCGAACACTACTTGTGCGTTTTTTGAGCATTGATTCGTAATTCTTGAGTTTTGTTGTTTTTAGTACAATTGACAGATCGACGGCTTCACATAGAACCACAAAAATAAACACATTTCCTACAATATTGCACTTTCTTAATAGTTTCACTATGCTTATAGGCTGCAACCATTTTAGTCATAATGTTACATTTCACAGAGGTCAGTGGCTAAAACAATCAATGAGTTCTATCAATCAACAATCATTGTTCTATTTTTACTTTTTGCAGATTATTTTGCATTCCACTCAAATTTAGACATTAGAGTGGCACAGACATTAGCATTCATTATAGGCTACCTATTATAAATGTAACCTAGGCTTATTTATTTAGTCTAAACAATAGTGTAAATCTAGTTAGCAGGGTTTTTTTTTGTTTTCATTGTTGTAACCTGCTGTAGTCTGTGAGTTCATCATTCACTCCCTGAGAACTGTGTGGAATGCCCATATGCATGCGCCGTCGCCGAGCAGCGTTTTGATCTGCAAACTAGCCTATTCGTTGCACTGTTGGAGAGCGCGCATGCCAGCCGATGTGGTCAGCATCAGGACCGCAAGCAGTGACTGTGGGCTTCTTTTTTCCACTGTCCTTGAACATGCTGGGAAGCCTCTGCAGTCCCCCGATCCCCGCCCCTCAGTCCCGCGCGATGGGAACACCCTAGCGGGATCCCCAGTATCCCTTGGCTTTTGGCCCAGCTGTGCTAGGTTTGGAAGTTGTGCCTTTGGCGCTGCTGCTGGCATTGGGAAAGACAGGTCCGAAGTAGTGGTGGCTTGAGTGTGCGATGTCCAGCCGGCAGAATGTTGTCTCCAGATTTGGAAACTGATACGACTGCGGAAGACACATTGGCCAGCTCCCCGAACGCAGAGACGGACACGCCGGCAAGTCTGGATGTTCGGGACGAGGTAAGCCACACCGGGATGGTGATGGTCCTGTTCTCATCTGATTCCAGACGGATTAGCCTAGATGAAGATGCTGATGTGCGCTCTATTTCATTTTCTAAATTAACGATTCAGCGGCTTTTCTCCACTACTAAAACACTGAAATGATATTGTCTGATGATCAGGTGTAACGCACTCCAAACTGTCCTCTTTGCTGGGCAGATCTAACTCCAACTTAAAACTGTTCTAGTTATGATGTAATTGTCGTCTAACTCATTGGTTAGTATTCAAACAGGCCTATTCTCTTGGTGCATGGATATTAGAGGACCACAAAGTGAATGCATTTGCCAACAGACATAAAATCATCACAATGTTTGTGCAATCTGCTTTGTGTAAATTCACCTGCTGGGCATCTGTAAAGCTCAGATATGAGTTGTCAGTTTTTTTTTTTATCATTCTGATGACAGAACACAGCAGAAGCGAATGCCTCTGCAGATAATCTCCTTAAAAGTTCCCCAAGCTGAAAGCCGATAAATACCCCCTGAAGTGACTGTCTGAAATTGACAATCCATCAGCAGACACTAAACACCCCACCACTGATTTCAGGCTAAGCCCAGTAAATGGATGTGTGCAGAAGCGTTATTCATCCCAGTATGTAATGGCACAGTTCAGGGTGTAATTCAGTGACTTCAGTTTGGGGGCACATAAAGACTTTTCCCATATTTCTGATACACAATTCAGACCTTATTGTCCAAGTGATTTTTCATTCCATCTGGTCAGACGTATTTCACATGGACCATTTGCTTATTTTCTATCCAGTCCTATTTTTTATTATTCTTCTTATTTATTTTTTTAGCCCTATTTTTTCCGACAGTGTTGTGCACTACACGTGGACCCCTGAGCACACCCTGATGCCATTACTATTTTTGAAGTGTGACTCTTCGAGTCTCTGGCCTGGGTGTCTCTTGATAGCTCATCTGAGTCAGTCTGCTCAGTGGGGCCAGGCCACTGTCATGTATGACCGTCCTCTGAATCACCCGCGTCAAAGTGCGTGCATCACTTCTCATAGCCTCTGGTTTTGTAGTGACGCAGACCTACAACTGTCTCCAAGATGACTGATGACTATTGTATTAGTGCTTTGCTGTCTGGGAACACTATTAAAGCATGAATTAAAGAAATGGGTCAGACCTAGGTAGCTGTATTAAATACCAATCATCACTGCTCCCTCCTCCCAGTGACAAAAGAGGATCTCTTTCATCCCCATGAATACCGTAGTCAACTCATGCAGGCAAGATCAATGCACAGTCCACATGTAACCACAATGGGGATTTGTGGTGCATCTCTAATGGAACATCAGCAAACTTATATTAAGTACAAAAATGTCGTAACCTCCTGCTTGCTTACCTGCCCCCCCCGACCCCCCCCACCACCACCACCACCCCAATGGGCAGCAGCGTCAATGGATAAGGGCATGACTGGGCAGCTCAGAAAGGAGGGAAAAAACCTAAGCTGAAAATTAGCTATAGTCCAAACTGCTAGTGTGAGCATTTTCCAGCCCAAGCTGGGCATAGTAGAGTTATTGCACTAAACACTGCAGCCTAAAAGGTTGCAAGTGCATACGACTAACATGTTGTTTGTGTCAGATGTTTAGTGTGATTATACATATTGAAAAGTCACATTGTGTGCCACATTGAATTTCTCATCATTTAGCAGTTAAGATGCACCACTCCTCATGTTTGATGGGGATTTGTGGACCGCATTATAGCAACTCTCACCGGGATTTAATGCAAGTGCATTGGCTTCATTAAGGAATCCCTCCTTATCACACCGGTAACTAAATGAACTTTAGTGACAGTGGCAAGCTGTCTGTCTGACTGGAGAAAACCTACTTTGATAGATCAATGCTCCTGCTGTGCCGCTGAAACAAAGTGGGGACTGAAGAGGGATGGTGCCCTATCACCACGCAGGTCCTGAAAGTTTCAAAAAGCCCAGCAGTTTTAGATATAGCACAGTTCCTTCACTATTTTGCCTGGAGCTACCAAGGATTTACTGTACTTTTTTCTGTCACAGTGGGGAGTAAGTAGCATGTGGCCTGCTGGCTTTTGAGCATGTGTTTGCCATCCTCTTCCATGGGACAACTTAATTATTAATGTTACACAGCCCCTTCCGTGTCTTTAAAAAACATTCAGCTTGCATGAATGTCAAACACAATGGTATCACTGTGCTTCACTTACAAACATATTCATTGTATGTCCGGGATCATAAAAGAGATTTTTGATTTAAGAACAGAAAGTCAATGAAGCGGGAAATAATATATAATATAACACCATTATCACATACCGCAAATGTACTGTAGCTGTCCTCTAATCATCGGATATTTATTCATTATTCATGCCATATCAGACAGAAAACATTTTTGGAACAGCTAACATTATGTCTTTTCTTTGATGCGTTGAAGTTGGAACTAGAAACTAAATTGACCATACCCAGTCTAAGGCTTTTTTTTTTTACCAGAAATGAGTAGGTTAATTAACCCCCCCAAGCCAAACAACGCATTTTAATGCTCTGTCTCTGTCACTCTGAGGTCTTTGTTCACTCTTTTTCCACTCTGGAGTTACATTTTCATGATATCTCAACTCATATGCTGGCCTCAAGGCAGACACACTGTGTGTGCAAATGGGCACACCAAATGGTTAAAAATGATGGGTCATTTTTCATCCTTGAAGAACAGGAAATACAATCAGCAACACTTGAGCTTTTCCTTCACATGTATTGACACACAGATGTTGCTCTCTGTAATCAATGGGTACAGAGCACTCTGTGCTTATCAATCAGTCATGACTTCAATCAGTCATGGGGGTCTTTTAAATGCTGATAGCCTATAAAAACAACTTTAAAAGATTAGTGTTGCCTTTTGCTATATATGCTTTTTGAAGTACCCGTTGGAGTTAAGTAATGTTACATCAATCAGACAACTCTTACAAGGAGGTACTTAGTGATTTAGTTCTATAGTGAATACAAGGATGCTGAATTGCTTGATGCTCAATGCTTGAATCATCCTTAATCACTAGCAATTTATGGTTTAAAATAGGAAGCATTTTAAAATTCAGAACTGCAGTCAACCCACCAAGCCATATAAGCTGCTAGGCTATAGTTTACCTATTAAGTGTAAGTCTACCTAAGTAATATGTAAGTATTGTATAGTACCTATTAAGTGTAGCCCTGCTATGTGTCTAATGTGTTTGTGTGTTTTTGTCTGTGTCTGTGCTTTATGTGCGTTTGTGTTCTGTATCTGGGCAGCAGCGGCCGGTGAAGCAGTCCCTCAGTGCGTCCATGTGTCGGGAGTCCCATTGGCGCTGCTTGTTGCTCTCGCTCCTCATGTACAGCTGTCTGGGCGCCGTGGCCTGGTGTCAGCTCACCAGCGTGACCAAGCTGAGCTTTGACTCGTCCGCCACCTCCTCCCTGACCGCCTCCATCACCTCCATGCGTGGCGGCACAGGCGGGGGAGCCGGAGCAGGCCGCTCCATGATCTACCATGACAGCCCGTGCGCCGACGGCTACGTCTACATCCCCCTGGCGTTCCTGCTCATGCTGTACGCGGTGTACCTGGTGGAGTGCTGGCACTGCCAGGTGCGCAGCGAGCTCCAGACGCGGGCCAACGTGGAAAGCGTGTACGAGCGCGTGCTGCGCATGCGTCAGGCGCGGCCCTGCATTTGGTGGAAGGCCATCAGCTACCACTTTGTGCGGCGCACCCGGCAGGTGACACGCTACCGCAACGGCGACGCGTACACTACCACGCAGGTGTACCACGAGCGCGTCAACACGCACGTGGCCGAGGGCGAGTTCGACTACAACCTCTGCGGCATGCGGGATGTCTCGCGGGACCTGCAAGGCCTGGAGGGCCACTCGGCCACGCGCCTTCGCTTCACCAAGTGCTTTAGCTTTGCCGGCGCTGGGCCCGAAAACGCCTACCTCAACCAGCGCGCGCGCTTCTTTTCCGAGATCGAGGGCCTGGACGACTACATGGAAGCACGCGAGGGGATGCAACTGAAAAATGTGGATTTTAAAGAGCACCTCTTGGCCTATGTGGACCTGGACCGGCTCCCGTGGTACGCCTCCCACGTGGCTTTCTGGCTGGCCGCTATGCTCATGCTCTCTTGGCCGCTAAGGGTGCTGATCGAGTACCGCACCGCCTTCGTCCACTATCGAGTGGAGAAGCTGTTCGGGCTGGAGTACAGCAGCCCCTCTCCAGAGGAGGAGGAGGTTCCGGTGCGGAACGGCCTGCCGGTGGCGGGCTGCAGCCTGCCCAGGGCGGAGACGCTGGACAGCACGGAGCTGGAGTGGCACATCCGCTCCAACCGCCAGCTCATCCCGAGCTACTCGGAGGCCATGCTGATGACCGTGGGGGCCTCGGGCCAGACCGAGTGCCGCTCCTCCAACTGCCTCCTGCTGGACAACCGGCCGGCTCGGAGCTACGGGACGCTGGTGCAGGACTGCGAGCATTGCCGGCGCCTCCAGGGCGGCGCCAGAGCTGCCGGCGGCGGTGGGACAGAGGGTGTCCCCGCGAGGCGGATGGCGCTGCTGAGCTCCAGCTGCTCGTCCATCTTCTCGCGGCACGCCTTCCACTCGCGGCTGTCGCTGGACACGTCGCGCTTCTCGCTGTGCCGCATGTATGGATCGCAGCACACGGTGGGCCTTTGGCGAAGCCGCAGCAGCACGCTGACTGGCGGCGGCGAGCACTACTGCCCGGACGAACAGTGCTGCCGCTCCTACTCCAGTCAGATGGCGCTCAATGACAGCCCGCCCACGTACCGCGACGCGCGCTTCTTCCCCGTGCTCATCGTGCACCGGCCCGAGGGCTGTGGAGACGCCAGTGAGGTGCGGCGGTACTACGTGCGCCGAGGGTCTTGTTGCCTCGAGACTTCGCTGTGAGGATAATCTTTGACTCTGAAGCAGCCAAGTGATTGTGAGCACTACTAATATTACACACTTGATTGTGGAGGGAACAAAGTGCCCAAACACACAGCAAAGGAACTTTCTAGCAGTTTCTGCCAAGGAGATACATAGAAATCTTGTTGTCCTTCAGATAATACAGTCAAGGCAACAGGACACACTAGTCACCAAATGTTGTTTAATTTAGCTAATTTTGTTCTGTGATTTGCTGTGAGGAAATGAAGAGAAAACCAAATATACCCCTATTGTGTTATCAGGGTACTGTAGACACAAATCTTGTTACTCACCCTCATCTTTTGGCTTCACCAAAGGGCTGGATTTATGCAGAACCATTAAATACTTGACAGACAAGTCATGAAAACAAATACAGTAAGTTATTCCCTGATAGAGGGACTACTTACTCTAGATGTAGCCTATATCAAAACTAACATCTACAAACAACGATTACAAAAATGGCCTTGGCGTAAAACTATTATGTGCACAACCTCATGTCCGTAGTCAGCCTCAAAAGTTTAGCAGTAGAAAAAAGAGTGACCAGATAGAACTGACTTGAACAGAGCATGGAGTGGAGCTCAAAGGGATGTTGTTGATTAGAAATAGAAGCATTGGTGAGTCGTTGCCAGATTCTGTCTGTGGCAGATGTAGATGCAATCCGTGAATAAAATGTGTCACTGAAATGACCATAAAGTTGATTAAAAATTTTCACTCTTGTCATAATGTAGCAAACTAAATTCTGGGCCTATGAGATTACCTTGACAATTATATTTTTCCCCAGTGAAATTGCTTATTTTAATGCATGTTACTTACATACAATGTAATGGTGCTCTATTGGTAAAGCTGTGTCTTTAGCTTGACCACAGTTTATCTTTACCCTGAATCTTTGCAATCCCATTTCCTTGAGTGAAAGAAAGACTCCACTGCTTGTGTTGAACAGTGGTGCTGACATTAAATTTGCATCCACATGAAAATACCTAGAACATGTAAAAATAGATTCAGTTTTCTCAAGCTGGAAGTCCTAGAACAGCATGCTTGAGATAAAATGCTGAAATGAAATACTGGCAATCACCTTGTTTGTTACTAAGAACACTTTTCAGACCACTTGTCTTATTAAAAGCATTGTCTTAAAAATGTGAAAGTTAAAGCTGTAAGTGGTTTGCACTCTGAAAAAAGACTAGACAAAGTCTTACAAAAAAGGAGCAACTGGTTTTAATAGAGCAAGAGCAGACGTTTCAGCCATCCGGCTATTCTCAATGCTCGTAGTCCAGCTTCATTTACATTCACTTACAGCTTCATCTTTACATTATTGGTTTTTACGCACCTGGACTTAGAAACTATCATCTGAGCGCAACAATATTTCTCTGCCTTTTAAAAATGTGAAAGGACATTATTGTTTTAATGTATTAATGATCAAGCCCATCCTGTGCACACGTTAGCAGTTAATGTCATGTCCATTTAATCATCATTATTCAACACACTGCTGTTTTATGTCTATCCACGGAGCTGCTATTCAAGTTTGACTTAAAGTTTGTGGAATAGCTTAGATCATTACAGACTGTTGTGGATCTAGAAAAAAACAACACAAAATCAATTCGAGCCAGCATATTACTGTATGTTAAATCATGGAAAGGACCTCTCATTATAGATTTGCTCTTAATCTATAGATGTAGTGATATATTTTCTCTTAGGACAGTGTAGCATGGTTTTTATATTTATTTTTTACAGAGATGTGTATGGGCATATATCTTTGTGTTATGAGTTTCAGAGTAGCATACACTTAAAATGAAACTGCATGAATAAGATATTTGACCTGTGATGACAATTTTTAAATAAAAATGTTCACCCTCAATTTTTTTTTATTTCCATTGAGGACTTGAGGAAGAATTGCAAACATTAAAGTGCAATCTTAGACCAATAAAGATTTCCTGGCACTAGTTTAATTGTTTAATATAACCCATAAGAAATGGCTTGGTGTGGGTAATGTTTGTTGTTGTTGTTGTTGTTCTGTAGTAGCCTATTGTAGCACTAGTCCACATATTCCCAAATAAATCCATGAAGTGTGCCACTGGTTGTGGCCAGTGATGGACCAGTCAGATTACACATAAAGACGGGCGCCTGCAGGCAATGCTATGGCACGCACACCCACCTACAGGCCACCTCCTGTTGGCATGACAACGTCAACATTCTCCCAGAGCATGTGTAAAGAGTAAGAGTGACACACGGTGTATGTCGCAAAATTCCCACACAAGTAGGCTATTGCTAGTAACAGAGTGTTTCGCATCGTTTGCAGTTGAAGTTATCAGATTGAAGGTAATGTATTTTTTTAAAGTGAAGCCTAAATTACTGTACAGTAGTTATGATTTTTAGCTAGGCTAGGTAGCATCAGGCTACGTGTTGTCAGAAGCAAGTGAGAGGAGAAAGAGTTGAGGACGGGTGAAGTGTGAGCATCCTATTATAAAATGTAGGCTACATACATTGCAATTGACTTTCAAAATTATATTCACTTTCTCTTTATTTTCCAATAGGCCATTTTTTAATTTTCTTCACAAATAATATATTATAATGAAAATGGTCTGAACACCACAAAGAGAAACCTGGCTGTCAAGTCACTCTAGCCCAAAACATGGATGTTTTCCAGCGTGCCAAAGTCAAGGCCAGGTCCCGAAAGAATCCACATGGTCATAAACTGTACAAGCAACTCCTCAGCAATGCTTCTCAAGGCATTACCTTCTCCGAAGATGTTATTATGGAGATGGGACCTGAGACTGTGCCTTACAGCAAGGCCAACTTCCACTGTTTGTATCATGCATCTGGTCCACTGGCACCAATTCCCAAACAAAACAGTAAAAAAAAAAAGTGGATCAAACCGAGTCACTCCAAAGATGAAGAAGAGATTCTTGTGGAGGAGACTCATCTTCTACCATTGGAGCCTCCATCAATTGCTCCACTAGCTGCCAAGGAGTCCCTGACTTTTTCCATTACACAGGACAACATGTCGGATACCATCAGAAGGACAGGCTTGCGTTGGGTACCTAACATCTACAGCTGTCTGAAGCAGACCACAAGGAGTGATAAGGACGACAAACCCAGGATGGAAATGAAGTGGGATGAGTTTGTACTGAAACAACTTACTAAGACCACTGCAAAGTGGATCGTCAGCCAGCAGATTCCCAGCTACTGCATCATGGATAAGTCGAGGCTTCAGTCAATGCTAAGGAGGAAGTATGGGTCAGCCAGTGCGACAGACCTGGTGAGCGATGACCCTATGAGCGAGCAGGACTTCTGCTGTTTTGTGGAGCTGCGAAAGCCCATTGCAGAGCTGAAAGGGACTCTCGAAAGCATAGCTGAGACACCATTGCCAGTGTATTACAGGCAAGTCACCATCTATACTTCATATCATACTTCATTCATAGCCTACTATTATACATAAAAGACACTGCTTTGGATCTCTGAGCATTTTGTACAAGACACAACTTCTTTCCAATTTAGCGTTAAAAACATTGTTCCAGAGACTTAAAATGGATCATTTTGGGTACTTTTTTGCTCAGTATAATAAGTGTCTCTCAAGTGACTTAGTTTGTTTCTTTAACATTTCATCTGTGTGTGTCTCGTCCTTCTCCCTCTCAGGGTGCAGGGCTACTCCTGCTCGACAACCACTACGGATAAACCTGGTGGGGTAAACCGAACGGCAGGAAATGTGGTGGTGAAGCGCATTGAGCCCCCTCAAACTCCCAAGCTGCAAGACAGCCTGAACCCACGGGCAGGCAAATTTGTCTATCACACCGACAACAGTTTTGAGCAGCAGCTCCACTTGGGTAAGTTTTTCCATTGTTTTTGCCTTTATTTTGATAGGATAGTGAGAGACTGATAGGAAGTGAGTGCGAGAGAGAGATGGGGTGGGATCAGGACCTGGGTCCCCATGTACACCTGGACCTGAATATGGTACGGGCACTTTAGCCAGTTGTGCCACAGCGCTCCCCTGTCTATTGTTTTTAATAACTACAGTCAATGTTTTTATTATTGTCTCTTATATTATTTGTCGTTGTCAGTATTTGCTTTTATAAGTTATGCAAGGGAAATCTGTCCGAGGTTAGTAGATAACAAATGGCAGCTAATAAAAAAAACATAAGCATGTTTCTACAGGGATAGCAAAACCAGTCCATCAGCTACTCACAAAGAACCATGACCGAATTATCATGGACAACCACTCCGAGTACCAGAAGCATCTTCAGGAATCCTACCCTAGTGGACCACAAACATTTCTGACAGCACTGAAGGAGATCAAAGTACCACAAAGAGAAGGTCGGTCACTGAGAAGTGTTTTTTCAAGTGTTTTTTGATTCAGTGCAGTAGTGTATTAAAATAGGTAAGTAAGTTAAATACAGTAAGTTAATATTTGCATGTACATCATCAGTTATTGGACGAACTGAGAGGGGTATGCGGAGATGGGTGGCTCTGCCTACCGTTGCTGACTACGCCACAGAGATTGGGCTGATACCACCTGACAACAGCGACCTGGTTACCGTGGCACCCAAACAGCAACGCCGCTCTGAGCCCATGACAGAACACTCCTCCCTTCGCTATGCCGTGGAGGAGTGGAGAAGCACATGGAAAATGAGTATGTCGCAATCATTTTATTCTCTCAGCACGTTACTCAAAATATAAAAGCATCAAAGAAAAACTAAATCTAGTCATAAAGTAAACAGTAACAAAGATCAGGAAATCTCATCTATCTATCGGACAAATAACTAAATATGTCTGACAAATAACTTGCATGAACCAATTACATACATTTAGTTTTTTTGTTTATTTCACTAAAAAGACCCTTGGCTTGAAACCATCTTCCCTTTCTGTCCTGTTCAGAAACAACATGGCAAAGTGTGACCATAGAGGGCCTGAAAAGAGCCCTCACTGACATGCACCATCACGTCCGCTTGGGAGCCATAGCAACCTGCGCCTCGGGAGCCGTGAACAGGCCAAGGGCCGTGGAGGACCCGATAGATGCTGGTGGGTTGTTCACTTTTTGTATGTAAGTACAAAACCCTTTTGGTCATGTTTCTCTCCAAAAACGTATCTGTTGGACCTGCTGTGGCCAAATACTGAAAATGATCACAGAAAGCGTAGATATGTAGTTTATAGAGACATAATTATGTTACAGATACAGGACAGTTAAAATGCCTTTGACGTTTCTGTTGGCTCTGTTTGGTAACCATGATGGGCATTGTGAATGGGAATTTCCACCCTGAAAATGGTACTGAACATGGTCCTCTGTAAGGATGCTAAGACCAGATGATCGAAACAGATAACAGATGATTGTTGTATGTTGTTGATGTTGTTGTGGTGATCTCACTCTCTTTCTCGTCTCAGCTCAGTTTGGGCGCAGCTGGGACGTGCATCCGGTTCCTCCGGAGCTGCTGCCGCTGATCATCGCGGCACTGGACGACCCCATCAGGAGGGTACAGATGGCAGCAGCCGTGTGCCACTACGCCATGGGCACACCTGACGCCAAGGCCAGAGAAATCCTCCGCAGTGCCCTGCACGAAGGTGAGACTGTAAGACTATAGCTGTGTTCAAAATGATAACTCGTTCACTCACTCACTTACTCACTCACTCATTATATAGTGTTTGGAATTTCAAACAGCATTACAAAATAGCTGATTCACTACATACATAGTACCCTATACAGTAAAAGAGTTAACATTTTGAACACAGCCTGTGACATCCAAAGACTGCAAAAGATTAATTTGAATGCACTGTTGTAGTTGAGTCATGCAAGCTTAAAAATAAAATGCAGGGATATTTCCAAGGGAAGGCTTGCAAGCAGTAAAAGTCATCACTTAATCTCTTAATTACTTACTTACTTTGACGGCGATCCTCTGCTCTCTAAATAAAATGATGTTAACATTAGCAGTGCTTGTGTGCTTGGTTAGATTTTGCAGGTCTGGGTGCAGACAGCTGGATGGCAGCTCAGCTCCTAGCCATGGAGGGGGAGACCAGCAGGGCTGTCATTCAGAGGCTTCTGTCTCAGCACTTCCAGAGTGAGGCCAAGATGGACATGGAGCAGGCAGCCTCGCTCCTCTCCAGCCTCAGCAGTAAGACGGTGCGTTCTGCCTCCTGCCACATCAATCCTTTTCCGCACACTTAATTTATAACAGCCTACTTAAGCCATCCGGTGCCCTCCTGGGGGGCTCTCATGCGTGTTAAACACTGACTCCGTAGACTCTAGTGCGCTCTCTGCTGGCAGAGAAGCTGAACTGTGCTGACTGGAGGACCAGAGTGCTGGCCTGTGACACCATCTCTCAACTGAAGGGTCCACTGAACAAGGTACAGATACCCTGCCATTTATGAGAGCAGTTCTGATATAAATATAGTCACCAAGACTATTTTATGTATACATTACACATTCACCATCATTTATTACATTATTATACTCATGTATGTAATGTTTTACTATGCAGGGACCTAATGTAATTAGATGTGCCCTTACTCTAGGACCTTGCAGACAAGCTGATCCATCTGATGTGGAATGACTGGCATGGTAAAGTGAGACAGAAAGCAGCACAGTCCCTAGGCAAGCTGGGGATGGGAAGACAAGTGCACAATGAACTGAGGTACTCAGCAAACACTCAATAATTCATCAATACACCCTTATACATATTTACTGTTCTAGAGATAACCCTGCTGTTAGCAAACAAAGAGCAGAACAACAAGGATAATCAGTCAGCCAGTGCTTTGAAGAGACAGACATTTTTTGATGTTGCCATATTTTTCATCAACAATTGAAAGAGGTCAGAGAGGTGGGAAGAAACAAAGACCAAAGGAATTGACCCATCAAAATGGTATTTCAGCCAATTCTGCAAAAGCAATACTGTTACTCGAGTTTGAAAAATGTGAACAGGAAATCAAGAATTTCACTTTGACATTACACTTTGTATTATACTGTATATAGTTATAGTTACATACTCTAGCTAGCACTGAACTGAACTTGCTTCACCAACTCCATGGCTTTCATTTCCAGGAAGCTCATATACTGATGTGTACATTTTGTACACTGGAAATCACTTTTGTTTTCATCAAAGCTTCCATTGCATACTGTATGAAAATGGTTTAACACCCCTTATTGACTAGTAACTAATTGGCAGGATCACCCCGACTGAATCCCTCCTGTTCTCCCTTAGTGAGAAGCTGGAAGATGGTTTGGGTTCGAGGCGTGTGGAGGCGTTGGTGCTCATTGGTCAGCTGCGCATCATGACCGCCAAGCTGCTGCCGTCCTTTCTGCTTTGCCTGAACGACAGCTTTGTGGCCGTCCGCAAACAGGGCTGCCACGTCGCCGGAGAACTCATGATGAGGGACAATATGGTGAGGGTTATGGAGACACTGCTGTGCTGGTGGTGGGGTGTGTTGTTTCTAATATACCGTGTAGTGTTTGTATAATGAGAAGAAGGCAATACATAGCCCAGTTCTTGTTTTTACCAAGCATACACTCAAAATATCTAATTTCTGGGTCAATAGATTACGTCCTAACATGCAACTGACTCAAAGTATTATTAAAGACCATTTAGTATTTTTCCACAGGAGAAGAGAAACTTTCAACTTTGTGTTAGTCTATATAGAGTCAATATTAGTCTATATAGAGTCTGTATCATAAACTACAAATATGTCGACAAGCTGAATCAGCATCAATTGTGGCCTCACAGACCACACTCTTTGTCTTGATGTGCTTTTTATATCTTAGGTCATGAATCAGCTTCTACACTTGATGCAGAATGACCCTGCTTGGGAGGTAAAAGTTGCAGCAATTTCTGGTGAGTATATTCATTTTATTTATTTCCACAACAATCTAACATAATTGGCCTCTTCCACACTACAAATGTCAGCATGTCAACATGACACACTTTGCCCAAAACAGCTCAAAAACACTAGTATTTTGACGATTTGGCGAGCATTGTGAACTAACCTTAAATGTTCAATGCTTCTTTACTGAGTCTGGTGACCCTCTACCTTGTAAGAGACTTTGAAGTAAATCAGACCAGTACTTTATAAGTTATATGGTTTTTTTAGCCAAATTTTAACACAATTTTATCTTCGAATCTCGGATCGCTTTTTACTCAGGCCAAATTCCTGTCCAATTTGTTGTTAAGTTCGAGAGCATCGACAGCAGGCTCACATTAGAAGACATCACATTGAACATTCCAGCTCCAGTCCGATCTGTCTGGATTTCTTGCATGTCAGAATTTTTTGTCGGATGTCTTGTAGTGTAAGCAGTACCGTATGAGCACAGCAAGCAAATCCGATTGAAACATACACAGCGTGAGTTATTGCATATCGCACGTCGTATGCAACTCAATAAACAGTGCTTCTTGGCTTAAAATATATTGGCTGTGTGTGTGTGTGTTGTTTCAGCCCTGGCAAAGATCAGGTGCCTTACGAGCAGCCTGCAGAACCTTCTCTTGTGGGCCCTGCACCATGAGCTGGAGCCCAGGGTGCGCATCGCTGCCTGCGAGGCCCTGATGAAGCTGAGGGTGGAGGGCCCAGAGCTCCAGCAGGTCCTGCAGGAGTGCTGTGTGCTGGAGCCCAATCCCCACGTGCGGGGGTAAAATAGCAGACAGTGGCTCAAATGTCCCTGCATTTACCTTCAACACTGTTAATTCTTTAACAAAACCTTGTGGTTGCATAATGCGACCTAAAGTAAATGTCACTGTGCCATTTTGCAGCATCTTGACATTCTATCTGTATTTGTCTTAGACTTCATTGTGAGCTCTAATGTTTACTTCAGATGAAAATTTAAGTATTTGAGTAGTCCTCCTTACCTGTCTTTTTTGGATCTTTAGAAAAGTCGAATTGTTACTGAAAATACATGGTTACAAACTTGATGGCGACAAGGGCATGGTTCACAAAATCAAAGATCAGGTAATGGTCTATCATTTCTACATAATGTTATGTTACACAACGATATTATGTATAACATTTTTAGTCCTCTACAATTATAATTCCTCTCAGAGAGATGAGGTCATTGTGTGACATTGTGTATTTAGTAAACTTAAAACCATATTTTACAACAACTATATATAAGGCTTAATCTGTTGTTTGTCAAACAAATCCATGTGGCATCAAAATACCCCCGTCCCACATCTAATGCTGTTGTATATCCATCTGAGAATAGAACACTGACCAAATAAATGGACCAAACTCTTTGTCCCACAACTGTTAATGAAGGTCCATAAGCTGTGTGCCATGGAGGTCATACAACAGAAAGTGATGATTTTGAAGGAGCTGGAGTCACTGCAGGGGATCAGGAGGAGGCTTCAGGGGCCCCAGGACGACAACTCAGAAACATCAGACAGCCAAGTCCTCGCTGAGCTGCTTCATGAGCACTTCAAAAGTTAGGAGATTTGTGATTAAGTTTTTATGGAAAGTTTTTTTTTTTTTTAAGACAAACAAACAAAACAAGGAAAACCTTTTTTATAAGATTAACACAGCTGATTAACTATATTCTGAGTCCAAACATATAAAAACTATGCAAGTAAAAATATTATCATGGTTATTTCTGTTGCTAGAATTATTATTTCGAGAACTCACATTAAATTATTTTTCTCAGGTAGCAAACCTGCATTCCTTACAGAAGTAGAGTGCCCAACATTAAAACGGACAGAAAGGTATGATATTAAAATATTTTACTACAGACTTAGCAGTGAATAATCTGTTACTGTACTCACAATTATCTTGCCGTTGATACAGAGATTATACTCTGATGGAGTCTGTGTCAACAGAAATGGTCACGACCCCATAATTTATCTCTAAGAAACAATTATATGGAGGGTCCTGGGTATGATTTTATTTGTCATCCAGTAGTTTTGCATTCCATCACATTGCATTTGCATTCCCCTCAACATACTTTTCACTTTGTGAGGAAACAAAAAACTATTGTGAGGGAATGCATTATTGTGAGGGAACGCAATTCAAACAAACAAAACAAAAAAAAAACCTTGTTTTTGTTTTTACTGAATCCTTAGTCCACAGATGCAGACCGACTAGAAGATGACAAGGAACCTTCCGAAACATAGCCTAACCCAACAGACCAAACATAAGCCTCAAATATTGTTGTAAGTCCATTAAAGGGTTTTGAGATCTCTAACTTTGAGTCATGTTTTCAACAGATTAGGCTACAGATAGGTGATTAACTACTCTGTTGTAGCCTATGTGAACAGCATTTCCATTATTTTGAATGATTGTTTGATTCATTCATGTTTGATTCATTCATTCATTTCAGTTGAGAGCTGATAAAGTATTAAGGGAATCACAATAAACGTGTGTATCTAATAACAGATTATCTTGTTTTACTTTCATAAATCATGTTGTGTAGCCTACAAATTACAATTACAAGTTACAGAACAGATATTCAATTCAGTTAAGTGGCCTGCTTCCTCAGCTTTTATGTCTCTAAAATCTTACTTTACAGTAGTTCCCACCAAACGTTGTACAAAGAGACCTGAGATCATGGTAATTTTAAAAGGAATGGTCGTAGTCTGGAAGCTGTGTAGTAGCCTAAATGTACTTTATCATTACCATATCATACCATGTTATTACACTTCACCATGAGTGCACACATTAGAGTTAGCATTAGACATTCTCTGGAGTTAGACGGAGAATGTTTAATAACCAGTGAGTGAGTGTTGCATATAATTAAAGATACTGAATGAACTTTACTGCCACCAAGCGTTGTGGAGCTGAATATTCTCAGTATATCATAACTGGTTTATGTCACCTCCGTTTGGTACTGTGAGACATCGAGCTGACAGTTTTTAAGTTTATTGTAAACGGTTTCTAATTGTATTGCTTTAGAGAAATAACCTAAACGTTTGGGTTTGCCTTGGAGATGAAGAAACACTTAGCAAATGTTGGATAAGCATTCAACTTTTGTTCTATCAAGCCTCTTTTCTGTAGCTGCTGTCTGTCTGTCCTATGTTGGCTAGCTAGCTAGCGAGCTAGCAACAACGCTGGCAGTAGTCCACGAAGCCATCAAGTAAGTACAAGCTTGCTATCGTTCATTTTTAGGCTATAATTGAGTTTACAGTTTACCGATATTCATTCGTATGTTTCTGAACATCTATCGTTGCTTGCATTGTGATGTTTGTCTGTTAATCCGGGTTGTTTATGACAGGAAGCATACAGTAAGTGAGGGATTATGAACTCAAATCCAGGGTGTTGTCAATTCAGCCTCCATGTGTATTTCATGAATGTAACGTTGCGCACAACGTGGATGAATGCAATAAAGTTATTACGTCAATGAGATATCGTGAGTAGCCTAAATGTAATGTGAGAAATTACACGTCAGGCTGCCAACTTGCTGAGCGTTAGCTCACTGCAGAGTACAGCATGACGCCCCAGAGCAGAATGAGTCAGGAACTCAGTGGTGTGTTGCTCAAATTATGTAAATTACGCATGGAAATACTGTTGCTGGTTTGCCGTGAATGTGTATGAATATGCGTATAGTGGTCTTTCAATTGTTTCCTCTTTGTAAATAGGATTTGAAAAAACCTAGAAGACGTGTAGACCAAAAGCTTGAAAGGAGATACCCAACAAGGCAATAAAGGCTCAAGCTTCTGGTGGACTCATTGCAAATTGATCTCAAAATCTATTCAGCGAGGGCCGCACCAGCGGATATCAGCAGTAAATGGGTAACAGTGCGCTCAAAGCACACCTGGAAACGTCCCAGAAAACTGGCGTCTTTCAGCTGACTGGCAAAGGTCTCCCAGAGGTAGGTGTTATTAATGACTTCAATGCCATGCAGGTTGTCTTGTTTTGTAGCAAATCAATATGTGAATCCTTGATTTATATTGCCCTTGATCAGCATAAGGACGCCTTATTCATCTTTATTACAGCTGTGACCATAAAGGTGTATCGTGTACTGTACACTGCATAGCCTCTCAAACTTTTTTTTTGTCTACAGTTTCCTGAGGAGCTTCAAAGGTTGACTGGGAACCTGCGTACTGTTGACCTCTCGAATAACAAGATAGAGGCGCTGCCTCCATTCATAGGACATTTTTTACACTTAAAGAGTCTTACCATCAACGCAAACAAGCTAAGTGAGTCAAAAATCCACATCTGAATGAATGAATTGAGAATTTTCCTTATTGATTTTTCTCTTTCTTCATGCACTTCATGTTGTTTTTACTTCCTCCCCCTGAAAGGGTTTCTGTGCAATGCATTATTGATGCATAATTGTTATGGTCGTGCACCATCCATTTTCCTAATGCACATACCTTGTGTTCCCTGTCAACTATACTACAGTAAAATTCTGAATTATGTTTGGCATAGGAATTTGTGATTGGTCGGTCAATCATCACCGTGTGTCTGTCTTTTCCTCCTGGCTGTGCACACAGCATCTTTGCCCAGTGAACTCGGGAAGCTTAAGAAGCTGGAGACCCTCTCTCTGAACGGCAACCAGCTGCAGAGTCTGCCAGCCTGCGTGGGCCAACTGAAGGCCCTGCGCACCCTCAGCCTCTCGGGCAACCAGCTGCGGGAGCTCCCCGGTGGCCTGGGCACCCTGCGTCACCTGGATGTGCTGGACGTGTCCAAGAACCGTATCCAGGCCCTGCCTGCGGAAGTGGCCGAACTGCAGGCCATTGAGATCAACCTCAACCAGAACCAGGTGAGAGGGGATTAGTGGATCGTCAGCTTGTCTGTTGTTTATGGTCTAAAACTTTTTCATTTTGCCATTCTTAAGGTCCTTGGAAGTTGTATTTATAGCTGTAAATTCCATGGGATTTTCCGAAAATTGCACAGTGGCGCTATTTGTAATGTTTAAAAGGTTATATCAGTGTGATTGAATAGCATATAATAAGTATTTATGTAAAAGAGAATCAATTTTCTTTCTGGATTTGACGCCACAAACTACCTTGATAAATGCTGCACTGTAACACATGAGCCTGCAGCAAGTGAAAGGGTGTGACCAGCAAGGCAGAGTTAAAAGGGAAAGTGGCATCTAACCAAACCACAAATTGTAGTTCCTATTTATGTGGAGTTCTCAGATCAAATGGATCACCATCTTCTGCATGCACTGTGGGCTAAGATTGGGGCTCACATATTTGCAGGAAGTATGAGGTCATTTAAAATTGCAGTTAAAAAATAGTCAAAAATATATGATGTTAAACATACTATTTTCTTTGTATATTGCATGTACACGTACAAGTACGAACATAGCAGCTGAGTCATTGGCCTATGAACAGGAAGGATAAAGGCACATGTAATCATATTGGTCTCGTACGTATCTGTGTGTGCAGGTTTCTGAGCAGAACACTTGGCTTTGTGTCTGTGTACATGTTTGAAAATGTGTCTGTCTGTCTGATACTTATTTCTTTCTCTTTCTTGTTTCTCTCTCTCTCTCTCTCTCTCTCTCTCTCTCTCTCTCTCTCTCTTCTCTCTCTCCTCTCTGTCAGATCTCCATGGTCTCCCCAGAGGTGTCGCGCTGTCAGCGGCTGAAAGTGCTGCGTCTTGAGGAGAACTGCTTGGAGCTCACCTCCATCCCCATCTCCATCCTCACAGACTCCCAGGTGTCCCTGCTCTCTCTGGAGGGCAACCTCTTTGAAGTCAAGATGATGCGCGACCTTGAGGGTTACGACAAGGTAAGAGAGGGTGGATATGAATGTCCCCTCTGACTAAGGGACACAGATGTATTTGCTGGGGTGGATTTCATTGTTGTTGTTGTCCTTGTTCGTCATTAAACAGAACTTTGACAGGTGAACAACTGGTGCAGAAATTGTTTTTCTGCATTGTTTTCCAGCATGTGACTATGGGCTGTATTTTGCACCCTGGCGCATGGCGTAAAACTCGTTTTCCACCCGGCGCAAAGTTTAATTCCTTATTTTGCACATTTGTTAAACAATGCACCCAGGGGTGTGGCAGTTAACAACCTAGGGAGTGACCTGGCACATTGTCTAAAAATCGCTATTGTACACCTGGTCAGAAGTCTATGGCGAGTTGTTTATATGTTATTTTAAGAGCGCATTGTCAACAGTCATATTGGCAGGTGCACACACCATCCTTCTATCATTCATGAATGCACACCAGCGCACGTCCATGCAAAACATTACAAATTGCACGATTACAATGGGAAACATAGGCCTAATTAGAATAAAGATATTACAAAATACTGTATCTCATGATGAGTAGTTATTCACCATCATTTGCAAATTGGTAACAACAGTTAAAAGTGATTAGGGGAGAGGCAAGAGACACGTATGGAGCACAGCTGAAGACGCACTGTCATGAGATATAAGCAACTCCTCTGCAGGATAAATGTTGTTTTATTCAGTCATTTGAGCAATATTAGGGTAAGTGTTGCTTTTTCCAGCCTATGTTTTCGATGGTAGGCTAACCGATTGTCAGTCAGTAGTGAAAGTAACTGCATATAACTGTCTTGTCGTTGACTGACACCGTGGTGAAGTTAGTTTCACTTTGCCAATGAGTTCAAATAATAGAGGAGTGCAAATGTGTGAAGGCTATGCTAGGTTTTAGTAAAGCATGGTTTAGTGGAATGACTATTCCATACAGTCTCGCAAGCAGCCTCCTTCAAATGCGCCGTTGAATGTCAAAATACAGATGCATTTATTTGACATCGCGCTTTGCGCCGTTAAAGGGAATGACCGATGTCATTCTCATTGGTTTAAATTATGTTACGCCCCAAACACACCCATGACTGATTAAAAAACCTAGGAACACCTTGTTGCGCTATGTGCTCGACGTTTGATAACGAAAACCCTCCCAATGTGGACTGGACATCCTACTAAATTTGAATAAGCTTTTGACGAGTGACGATGCGCTTTTGACTGTCATGATAGGGCCCTATGAGCTTAACAGTTATTTTATGCAAATAAACAAAATTAATATCTGAAGAAATTTGCATAGAGCAGTTAAATTACATTGAAGAACACCAAGGGCCATCATTTAAATGACAGGCAAATTACATAAACTAAAGCTGTTGTGTACATATGGAAGCATTGACCTGTCTCACACCAATGTTTATGCACAAAGGCTTGCCCAAGTTATTACATGAGCAAATGGATTTTGCCAAGTTATTAAATAAGCTTTAGTTAGACTTTAGACTTTACACTTTGCCCCTCATTTAAATGAGTCCCCGGGGTCGCTGTGGCGCAGCAGGCTACAGCGCCCGTACCATATACGGGTCCGAGTGACCACAGGGACCCAGGTTCGAGTCCGACCTGCGGGCATTTCCCGATCCCACCCCATCTCTCTCTCCCGCTTGCTTCCTGTCACTCTCCACTGTCCTGTCCAAATAAAAAGACAAAAAGCCAAAAAAATATATAAAAAAAAAAAAAAAAAAAGAGTCCCATGTCTCTCCAGTACTAGAGAGGTAACCTATTACTATTGTGATGGCTTAATTGTAAAATGTCCATTCGACCCTTTATGTATCTTAATTTCTTCTTGGACTAGGCTTAAACTAGGCCACATTTATTTTCATTGCTTTTATTTAATCTTCATCATAGACCGCCTGCAATAGGCTCAGAAATAGTTCTCATTTTCCAGAACGGTCTCATTATCCCATTTGTGCAATGGCAACTTTGGAATGCAGTCTTCAGATGTTTTTTGCAATGCAAGGTTCACTGGATGTGACGCAGTGGCGTTTAAAAATAAGATTAGGATTAGGCGTAGGCAAGGATCAGACGGTTCTTGTTTTTAATTTCCTGTCATAATATAGTGTTTGAAATCTGGAGTCATATGTCTCCTGAGCGGTAAACATAACAAGCTCAGTGTGATTTGCTGTCAACCTACATTAGTTTGTTGTGAAGTTCATGTTTCATGACGTGTGTGTATTATGTTAACTGTGAAGAACTTCAGTTCTGCCAAGCAGAGGTCATTATCTTAGTAAGGTGAATCTTGGCTTGCTTATTTTATTTAGGAATTGACCATTTATTTATAAGCCCTTGCAGTCACTGTAGCATTTAGCACTTATGTGATTCTGTAGGTGGCTGGTTACCTTGATAGTAAGTAAGTAGCCTAGGTCTAAGTGTTTTATTTATATGGTGTATTTTTCACAAGTGAAACACAAGGTATAATACATTTAACCTATGGGTTTTTTCCATTGTTTGATAATGAGTCCATTGGTTAAATTCAACCAACTGAATATATCCATGGGCAATGATTTCTCTTTGTGTGAACAGCGCACAGCATGGTGACATTGAACAGACGAACCCGGTAGCCTATCTGGCAGTGTGGAGAGCACTGGAAGCACAGATCAGCAGCTCGGTGGACTTTTGAAAGCCACAGATCCTCATGCTAGTTTGTTATTATCAGTTCAGAGTTCCTCTCTGAGCAGTCTCTCAATCCAGACACCAGGTGTCTACCATAGCATAGCATGGCATAGCATAGCATAGCATAGCATAGCATGGCATGGCAGCTCTCAGATCAGCCACAACTCGGTGGACTTGTGGCCGTGAGGGATCTCTCAGAGTAGACCTACAGCAGTCCTGAGCGTTCTTTCTGACCAGACGCTGGAACTGCAGTGTGAGCATTGAAAAAGATGTATGAATATGTTGATATGCATTTACAGTACATGTTGTAGTTTTACTGAATTGATTTGGGTTTTATCCCGTACTGTTTTACTTCAGAATTCATCTGGATGCTTGAATTTCATTGTTGTTTTTTTTATGTCATGAGGCATTAATGTCAGCAAAATATCCATAATATTTTAACCATCACAAATTATTTTCTGTCTTCACGAATAAGCCCTGTGTGACACATAGACACTCCAAACCCCTTTCCTTCTATTTTTCTTATCCGTGGCTCATCTTTCCCACTTTAGTACATGGAACGCTTCACTGCAACCAAGAAGAAGTTTGCCTGAACATGCAGAAGTTGGGACCGGCTGGGTGGACTGGCTTCTCGACTGTTTCAGGCTACACACTGTGCCCGTCCCTGGTCCACGACCCTGTGGTCGTGTCTCCCGGTATGGCTACGGCAGCGGTGTGTTCACATGAAATGAAGATGGACAAGAGAGAACAAGGACTACTTCACAGCAGGCTAGAGCTACTTACTACAAGCCTGCTTAGTTACATGGGGGAGTGTCTCTCTCCATTATAGTACAAACACTGCACCTCAACTAGAGAGAAAGCAAGCGAGCATCTCTTGAAACCACTCCAGGGATAACATATGCTCCTGGCACAGAAGCCATGCTCCTTTACAGTAGCCTACATGTGTATGTCTATGCCATCAGGCTTAACAACAGGATAAACACAATAATCACTCTTCAGTACTACAGGTATTTATGAGAAAAGTTGTATTTGTGTAGCCATCCTTGCTCTTGAGTTCATATGCGCTTTGTGGAGTATATGTCTGTTGACCACTAACATAGTATGCCATGCTTCAAATGCTTTAGTCCGAATGATGTCCAATGCCCACTAACAACCTCAGTCAACAGAGGATGCAGTTTTTATGCAAGATATTGATTATAATATAGATTATATTTTTAAACGTCTTGACCAGTGTGACGTCAGAGAGTATTTATTTTTCTCGATTTGTTGATATTGTTTTCCTGCTTAGATGGGGGAGGTTGCTGGAGAAGGAAGGTATGCTTATTTTAGTGTTAATTCAGTACAAAAGCTGTGTAAAGTGGAATGTGCAGAATTATTAGTAAGGCAACTTCTTGTCTATGTGCGTTCACACTCTTAGAACCTAATTATACCCACACTGCTGTATAGCTCAGTGCAAGTCCTGTATCGTTTGGCACTGGTACATTCAAGCTTACAGTAATAACTAATGTTTGTATTATTGCAGATATATAACATATTCATGTTCTTATCAGTGTTAATAGCTGTGTGCAAGAAGTTGCCATTATGTACATTGATGTCATCAACATTGCTTGTTGCACCTTCTAAGATGAATGAAGTATATTAATAACTGTTCCGTTTCAGGTTTTACTTGAATATTCTGATTTTTTTCCCTTAAACATGTACATACTAGCAGTGAAATGATTAATATGAGATGCTTCTTCTACACTTTTCTATGACAGATGTGTTTGTGATTCAGTTCACAGCGTACTGTTAGAATTTCAATGAATTCCATGTCTTACGTATTTTATGAGTTACCCAGCTTCATTTCGATAAAAAGATTTGTATCAGGATTTAACAGAAATTGCATCCAAAAACGGTTATGTATAATGATATTTTTAACAAATAAACACTATTCAGCTTCACGTGTAGCCTACTAGTGAGTGAACCTGTCTGTGAATGTAAGGTAAAGTCATTTAAGTGCATCTGTCATATGAAATCTCTAAAGCTTAATCTAAACCTTAACATCTGGGTCATTCCATGTCAATTCAACCAGGGTCCACGCACTTAGGTCTCAAAAAATTCTGAAAAAATTGTGTATCTATGTTACCCAGGAGACACACTGTAAAATTACTCTTATGTAAGATCAATACTTTCCAAGATACAGCCAGATTTACAGGGGGAGGGGGGTGTCGATTTTGTTCGGCCTCTTTTTTTTGTCAAAGTTCACAAGCCCACAGCGCAAGAACTAAACTATGTAGGAGGCTTGAATTTTGCATGCTGGTACATAAATAGGAATAGTATGTAGCAAAATCGTCACGTTTGGTCTGGATAATCCTGCATGGTCATAGATGTCCCTCAAAGTTGATACAAATTTTATTGGAGTTTTTGGCTGGGCTCTGTTTAAGCCTTCAGAAGACATATTTGTACTCAACATAGGCTTTTGATTTATTTTCCTTACTGAGATAAGTAGAAACACTCTCACAAAAAGCAATGAACAGAAAACAAATCCCTTCAGGGTCTGAACAGCAGACCTCACAAGTCTGAAAAATCATTTTGGTTATCATTTTCAGAGCACCCAAACACCTTGTGGGAATATACAAAGATTTTTTAAATATGTTTTTCTTTATTCTCCATGATGTTTTCTTTTCAAAAACACCAATTTGACTTATGCAAATCTTTCTTTTTCACTTTTCACCCTGAACATGGGCAAATTTAAATTGTTTTACAGGTTTAGCCCATAATTCTTACCCAATATACTTTTTTTTTCTTGGTGTGGCAGACACTTTTTCTTTTTATCAGGCTCAATCTAAGGATGATCTAAAAGAAAACATATAAACAGTCAAACTTTGAGCAAACGGCTGAATAGTCAAAGTAATGCAATTCATAATTTACAGGGTCTGGCACTGTAGATCAGTGTTTTTTAACCACTGTGCCGGGGCACACTAGTGTGCCGTGAGAGATCATCAGGTGTGCCGCAGAAAATTACCACAATGTCACTCACTGGTCCAGAAAAGCAACTGTTGCATCAAAGAATTTATAATGCTCTCATTGATTGTATGATTGCACTATTTGTGGTATGCAGGCATTCTACAACGGGGGCCCCATATCCAGTATTCACAGAATCATCACATATCCAGTTCATAACAACAATTAAATTAGATATAGTCACCTACAAATGAAACAGAGGGCGCTTGTTTTATTGAGCAGGTCTTGCATAGAAGCCATAATAAGGCTATGTGTATTATTTGAATTTTTAGGCTATGGTATGTTTATTTTTCATCACACAGGATTTTAGTGTGCCGTGGGACATTTTAAGTGTCAAAAGTGTGCCGTGGCACAAAAAAGGTTGAAAAACACTAGATAATCCATACCATAGTACCATAGTGAGACATAGTAAGTAGCAAATAATAGAGACAGACCTTCACAACAGCTCCAAATAGCATAGTGCATTTAAATATATTTACTGATTTTAATTCACTCAAGACATATCAGTGATTATGGTCTGATTCCATTAACCTGTTGGCAGTAGACAAACTCTGATTCTCACATTTATTTTGGTATTTCGTTCTAAACTTTTGGTAGACGAATTGTATTTTGTAGCCTATGGAATGATTTTGTTTGAAGGTGCCTTAATTCAAATCGCCATAATGTATTTCAATGGGCTTATTCTCGTTTTCCTTGTGTCCACGTTTTGTGAATGGGTTTGATGGTGACCATGGAGCTCTGGATTATTCGGCATGCAACGTCCCGATTGTCATTTTAATTAGGGCGGTCCATTTGTTTGTCCCAAACGTGCACATCAGTTTGGTTTTGTATTGGCCTATATGCCTGAAAATAAGAGTTAGCAGGGCCTGAATGATTTCAGGTCAGTTTTAATACCACGGTAAGCTTATTCTTACCATTTAGGCAAACTGTCAAAGCGTAAAAGTCCATTGTATCTCTTTGTGTCGTTCCGATAATAAAACGTTGTAGATCATGAAATATGCCTATATCCTTATCTTCTGTATTCTATGAAATAGCAAGCCTAAATACGCGCTCTCCATTGAACGCTCATTTTGGTTATTGGGGTATGGGAGTTGTTGTCTATCCCATTGAATATTCTCTGCGGCGTCCCTAGGCGGCATTCTTGCACAACCCCCACTTCAGACTTGCAAAGCACACTACTTCAGTCCAATCACCTCTGAGATTGCTACCCGGGGAGGACGTTAACACACGGCTCACGACGTCTTGGAGAGAGCTGTGACACTTGTTTAGGAGTATGGCTGCGGTTGATTAAGGAAAGTCGGCGTTGTGTTTTGATGTATTTACCTTATGAAGAGTTATTTTTTCTGGTCAAATGACTTTTGAGGACCCCGCAAGTTGTCGCTTCTCTATAGCTTATGGAGACTCCGAACTGACAGGACATGTAACAAACCCGGAATGTAACAATTCCGCTCACTGGTTAGGTTGTTTGGGAGAAAGAATTAGATCCACAGGAGCGCACGTAGTGCTTTAGAGGATGAAAAAATGCAGATCTCTTTTTGCATATTACTTATTCTCCTTAACAATGTGGAAGTGGAAGGTAAGTCATCTAGGTTTTTAAGCACAGAAAGAACTCGCCGGTCAAGTGTGTTGGTATTTTGGGGAATCGATGTCTTTTTTTTATGATGAATTTGAACACGTTCTTCGTTTTAAGATGTTTATGGGATGATGATGCATTTGAGCATTTTGGTAGTCTGTTCACCTTGGAAATTGGTCCATATCTTTTCGAGGTTCCACGTCCTCAGCCGTCCTGTTATTTTATAGCCTAACAGTTGTTTGTAAAATGTGATACCACAGATACCAGCCTCACAAGGCTGTAGTGATAACCTACCGCAGATGACTACCTCACAGTATCACAGGCACTAAAGAATTCGTTCTGGTTGTATAAAACAAAGTAACACTTTTACAGGGATTTTACCCTTGGGCTTCAGTAGCGTTTCTCTCTCTCTCTCTCTCTCTCTCTCTCTCTCTCACACACACACACACACACACACACACACTATTTGCTACTCTGGAGACATTTTCACTCTGTTGTTTCTTTCTGGCCTCCTACTGTATCTGTTGTGAGAATATTGGTATTGATATTTGATTTGTCTTCACTACTGTCACTCACAGCTTTATTGGATCACAGTGGTGTGCTTTGAGACTTTTGCAGCTTGCAACGCATGACGTATGCTGGACCCAGTCAGAGCAAGCACATCAGCCAAGCTCTATGGAAAAGCTTAGGCACAAAGGGCACTAAGATACACCCTCACACACACAAACACACACACACACACAAAAGCCTCTTGCTGAAAGTTATTCATTTGACCAAACCTCAAAGACCATTCCCAACTCATTAAGGACATTTACAACATCTACTGTTAGCCTTCCAAATGGGAGCCTGTCCCTTTGCTTGCAGTTGACCATTATTGTGTTTGTTAAATCATTCTTGGTTCAACCTGTGTATAAGTTATGAAGCATTGTCCTTGCCAGGATTGCGGTTCACCAAGAGCCCGGCCAATCTCACGGTGACCCAGGGCAACATGGCCCGCCTGGGCTGTGCCATCGAAGGCCTCATGAATGAGCCCGACATTGTGTGGATGAAGGACGGGGAGAAGCTGTACAGCACAGACCAGATGTACATCACTCTGGAGGCCCAGCACTGGGAGACCTTCTTCAGGTACACTATAAGGAGCATACTACAGACGTAGACAGTGTGATGTTTGGATGGTGCAGTTAAAGGCTGACCTGTTTGGATAACATCTGCATTAACATGTGCCCCATTTGGTACTTTTTGTCATTCACTGTAAGAATACAAAGGAGCTCTTCACGCTCTGCAGCTGTTTGAGAGACGGTTATCTGTCCCTGGTTAATTAATGTTTATTTGGCTGGAGTATTAGGGCAACAGAATTTTAAACCAAATAGTTCATCTAGTGTCTGGGGATTCATCAAGTATTCTAAGAGGAGTGTTGCTGTTAAGCACAATATTATTCATCCCCATGCCAAATGTTGTATTGCATGTCAAATTTAGGCTATACTTCAAATGTATATTGATAAAAGACAATACAGGTGCATCTCAAAAAAATAGAATCGTGGGAAAAGTCCACTGCCCTGGCAAGACTTCGAGATTATAGGCTCAGGAAACCAGGAAACCCGGTGTTTGACTTAATTCATTGATTAGAGCTCTTCTCAGGTTGACATTTGTGTATTATAAATTCTTTATTGTGATATTTTGAGATTCTGGATTTTTGAGTTCCATGATCCGTAATAATCAAGATTAAAACAAAACAAAAAGGCTTGAAATATTTCACTATATGCGTAATGAATCTAGATTTATGATAGTTTCACTGGAATCAAGGGGGAAAATGGATATATAATAATAAAATTATTCAAACTAGTCAAATAAGAAACTTAAAAATTTGGCATGTATATAAATAATATTTGGAGGAATTGCAAGTGTTTGTCCCTTACACATTTTTACAATGTTTGTTGATATTAAAAGGCCCGAGCTGACATTGGTCCCAGGAGATGTTCCATTGTAGGTGTGTGACCTCTGGCTTGCTGACATAACCTAGGGCACATTATTCATTAGCTACGACCCTGTGATCCTCTGTTGATATGAACTTTTGTCTGTAGACCACTCAAGTGTGTGCTGTACCCTGTGCATTTACATCACATTTTCAACCTGCTTTTGAGTGTGAAAAGCCCCTCAGTGTTTGTAAGTACAACTTTAGACATGGGCAGCATGTTGGCATGCCATGTTTTGGTATAGGTTCCCTCTGTGTACAGAAACAGTCTTTGTACAACCATAAATAGTGGCAAAGAGGCTGCTCTTATCTTTAAAGCCTTTTTTTGTGACATACTGGAATTCATTACGGAGATGGAGGTAGAAGGTGGAGGGGGTGGGAGGAGTTGTTTGAGAAGGGATGGAGTTTTTTGTTATTAAATAATAAATAAAAAAACTGTTAAATGTTGAAGTGCAACAGGAAAAAACATATAATAACGTGTGACTGGATATGAAAGCACTACAATAAAGTATAAAAAAAGAGAAGGGATGGTGGGGCTCAGATCTAGGCTGTCTTAATCAGCTTTAAATCGCTTTCTATTCAGCAGAGCTTGTAAGTAGCCAGACATAAAGTGGGGGTCCACCCCTGGCAGGTACAACAAGCTCCCGCCCCATGGTTGAAAGAGGACTGGAATGTGGTCAGGCCCCTTGTGAGTAACGCTTAGGCTCTGGACTGCCGGTAACGTGACCTAGAACGACATCGGCGGATGCTGTCATTGCCGTTAAGCTCCTGCACGAGTGGTCCACAGTATATACAGTAGGTCTGAAGTTATGCTAAAGTCTTGGAGCATGTCACAATGAAAGATCATTCATGTAGGGAAAGCAGCATGTTTATATTTCTATGACACTCAGTCTGCAAGTGGGTCAAAGCAATGGTGTTAACAAGCGTGTAAGAATTTCCTAGGTCTCCTACATAGTGCCATGTCTGTCTGGAAGTCTTGTGGGTACTGGAAGCAAAAGAGCAGTGTAAATGTTATTTTGCTGTCTGGATTAGGGACCACATTCAAATAATGCACTACTATGAATTCTTACTGGTCTAGGTCCTGTTGCAACTCCCAGTATGTTTTGATCATGCCGATTCTATTTCTTTTAACTGTGAATGACTGCATTCTGCTTGTCTCATTCTTATCTCATATACCGTACTATGTACTGTGTATATAGTTCATACTCAGTATAACATAATTATTTACTGTTATGACTTCTGCTCGTCTCATTTTTATCTCAGATACTATGTACTGTATGTAGTCCATACTCCGTGTTACATAATAATCGACTGTTTGACTCTAGTGTGAGAAGCGTGCAGCAGCAGGATGCAGGAAAGTACTGGTGTGAGGTAGAGTTACACGGAAAAACCATTTCGTCTGAACCGGCTTGGATTACAGTCGAAGGTAATGCAACACTTTCCCTTTTCCATTTTGTTTATCAATTCTTATAGAATGCTATTATCGTGAAGGCTTTAGTAGGTTGCGATACACATGCCCAAATCTGTGTATTGTGTCTGCCACACTAAAATTTGAAACATTACTGCTTAATAGTGGCAGTAGCAGAGTACTTATCAGACTTCCCTCTAAGATGATTTTGTATCTGTCTGCCATTGGTTACAGTTTTACTCAATGTACATCCAGCCAAAATGGTTGTTCAGAAAGTATTAAGATTAAGACGGTATGTGAACCATTCTATGTTTTGTAACCGAGCATTGGAACGTTCTTATGTAAAGTTACAAGTGTAACTTCGGTTCACTAAAAGAGAACATGAGAATTCACCTTTTTTGGAGGAACTGCTTCTTTCTTAAAAGTCAACTCACTGCCATATTCAGACTCTCCTGACACCCTCTTTAACAATGCACTCCCTGCCACCTGACATCCTCTCCTGCAGGTGTCCCTCACTTTGTGCTGGAGCCCCAGGATGTTGCCACTTTCCCCGGGGTCCCTTTCAACCTCACCTGTGCCGCCATGGGGCCCCCCGACCCTGTGGAGGTGCTGTGGTGGCTGGGAGGGGTTCAGGTGGGGGATGCCATGTCCTCCCCGTCCGTGCTGCACATTCCTGGTAAGGCTGTCTCATCCTTTCTCTCAAGTCATAATCCATGTGGGTGGAGGTGACTCATGACTCATGATTCATGACTCATGAGTCACCTCCACTATGCCTGTATTGATCTGAATGAATAATTGCAGAAGCTGCTGTACAGCGAGATGTTATTGACAGTGTCAGAGGGCTGGCATGGTAGGGGATGAGCTCATTTCTTATGAGAATGTGGGACATGTTTTATTAGCAGAGATATTGTCTTTCAGACTGGTCATTACTAGCCAGGTAGCACTTTGCTTGGTTTTAGTGTGGCTGCTTTTTAAACAATAGGGTAACTGGTTAATGAATGATAAGCACATGACATTACATCTGATATCTGCATTGAGTACTACTTTAGTCACATGAATGATTACATTGTGTCAAAGGTTATTGTGGTTATTGTGGTTATTGCTGGGCGGAAAGGATCAGCAGGCTTCTCTGGAACCAGCAAAAGGGTTTTCTGCTGGGGTGTTATGTCTACACTGGTGTTTGCTAGTAAACATTCACTATGGGTGTGACAAGGGCATAGTTAGCTATAGGTTAAATAACAACTCCAACAGTAGTATGGAGGCCCAACCTATGGAAGGGAAGTACTTGAATAATATCGCATCAGAAATTCTTGTGTTGATGTATGTTATAAGTCTCATATGTAATTATGTTCATTGCCTGGTTCACCAAGTCCATGTGTTCAGACTGATGCCTGCTACTTCTGTAGAAGGGGGAAATTGTCATCAAATTATAGGGTCTTGGAGTGGGATAATTGGAAACAGCCCAAGCATTCAAATGCTGGGCACGTCTTGAGCTGTCTCAGTACGAGAAAGTCATCTTCATTTGTCTTTGTTGCAAGTTTGATGTTGTTAGGAAAGTGTGCCAAGCGAGGAGCTGTTTTTGTTTACATCATGAACTCATCAGTTAGTTGTTTCAGTAAGTTGTTTTGCGGTATCTGTGTGCCGTGAGTGAAAATAAAAAGGTTATTAGTCATGAGTTCCTCCCTCACTCAGTCCTCACAAATCTGCACTGTGACCTTGCTGTGTTTGCCTTCCTATTGTGGCTGCTTAAAAACTGGACTCTCCTAATCTTCCCTTTGTACTTCCTGTGCACTTCCTGGACTTTCAGCACCTACTTACTTTCTATGGTATTTGTCATGGTGATCTGTCACACATTCAATGGCTTTCTTGTAACCTTCGTAGCCTGTTGCTTGGTTTTACTTTTACGTCTACCTTACTTTTAAGTTACTTTGGATAACATTGTTAGAATAGATACAAGAAATTAAAAATGTGCAAATCTTGACCGGTATGATCATTGTCAAAATATGAAAATTTAATGTGACTTTCACAACAAGAAAATGTGCATCCATTTGCCTTGCTTGCTTCTGGTGCTACCTTATCCCATCAGTGAGAATGCTTTGGAGCATTGCTACACATCACTAATGGATTGTCCTCCTGGTGATGCTTTCTTGCTAACAGGCCGCATTAGGAGAGGATTGATGTTATCCAGCAGCAAGGCTGTAGCGACAATACATTTGCCATTTTAAGAAGTGTTGTTTTCCCAGAACAGAACATTTATGAAATCAGTCTGTCAGGCTGATCCATTTGACAAACACTCAGCAATGAGAGTGCAGTCCTCAACAGGGAAGACTGCCGTGTCTGCATGTATGTTTGCGTCATGCAGGTTAGTCCTACCAGAGGGCAGCTACTTAGATGAGGATTTTATAGAAGAATTGAGAGTGCTGTAAACGAGCTTTCTGACATAATGGCTGAACACTCTTGTGAGGTTTCTGTGGGTTTCTGTGAAGACCAGCAAGATTTTTTTATGTTTTGACTAATAAGACAAGTACAGACAAGTTCATGGTTCACCATATTTGACGGTCAGGTGCATAGCCTCAGGCATATTCTCTGGAAATCTTGTATGCTCCTGCATTTTTTCCTCCATTTAGTAATTCAGTTTTGAACTTGCTAACAAATTACATGTCTCTCTTTTATCAATGCAATGTGTTTACTATTGTCTTGAAATATCCAAGCCTCACAGCAATAGTTAATATCCGTCAGGATAAGTGTATATACTCTTTGAAATTCTGAAATTTGGTCTCTGCATTTATCCCAATCTGTGAATTAGTGCAACACACACAGCACTCAAAGAACACACAGTGAGGTGAAGCACACACTAACCCGGAGCAGTGAGCTGCCTGCTACAGCGGCGCTCGGGGAGCAGTGAGGGGTTAGGTGCCCTGCTCAAGGGCACTTCAGCCGTGGATGTGGGCATGGGAGAGCCGAGCTCAACCACTTCCCCTGCCCACATTTTTCCTACTGGGTCGGGTATCGAACCGGCAACCCTTGGGTTACAAGTCTGAAGCCCTAACCAGTAGGCCACGGCTGCCCCAATGGCTGCCTCAAGTGAAGATAAGAGTCTCTAAACTATGTTATCCTTGGTTTTCATATCCTTGGATTTCAGCCTTTCATGCAGCCCTTTGGCAGATATGTTATCTTAGTTATGTTTTGAGTGTGTGACTGTTTCAGCCATATGGTCCTCCTCACTCCTCACTGTGCTGGCTCAGTGTCCCTGAGATCTTGAGTCTTTGCATGTGGCGCTGGAAACCTTCATTTAGCATTCCTCCTGTCACCACTCTGTTTGTTTTCTCTCTTCCAGGCATCAATGAGAGCATCAAGTTTTACTGCGAGTCCAAGAACGCCAGGGGAATCTCTGTGTCCCGCACAGGCACCGTGCATATCAAAGGTACGGCTGTTGGTGAGAACTGACATTTGCTCATACACATTTTCAGTTGTTTAGGAAATGAAAATGAATCGACTTAAATAGTGCTTTAAACTAAACATGAATGAAGAGCACAGTGCCTAGCCTGTCAAAGACTTTCACATCAGCTGTTGCATAAAATGTTTTATTGCAGGCCTAAAACATTGCTGATCCAATTGGTAAATGTTGTGCTGTGTTTGTCTTTGTAGCCTGCACTTGAGCCTGTGTGTTTTTGTTTGTATGTAGTGCTGCCAGGAGTCCCTAAAGATGTACAGGTGGTCCAGTCATTGGAAAGTAACATCACTCTAATGTGGTCACCTGGATTCACTGGTCACTCAGACCTGCTGAACTGCACCATACAGGTACAGGAGCCTCCATCAACTGATGAGATTTACTGTGTTTTTGGCCGCTACTTGTATTAGCCTTTGAATGACCTTATTGAAGAAAGTATAAACGGCTAATCTGCTGCAGTCTAAACAACCCATCTGAGCAGTTCTTGGATCAGGCCAGGTCGCACATTTCTGAAGGGCCTGTGGTCATGGCTAAAGCATGTTATTGCCGGTGGTTATTATTGGTTTCTTGCTGGGAGCTACACGTCATAACATGTCATAGCTATGCTCTGTGACTGCCGATCCGATCCCTTTGTTGTTGTTGTTATTGTTGTTGTCCAGTTATTTTCTACTTTGGCGTGTTTGTGCCCCAGTGCTTTGACTGGCCCACAGCAGAGTCATGTAAACAGCTCAGAGCGACAATAAGTGACTGGGCCTGCGCCAGGAAATTGCTTTCGCCCCCGTTGACCCAAGTGGCCGGCCCAGCCGCTGTGCTTTTGTTTTTAGCCCCGAAGTGATGGCCGCACTTCCTCCCCCTCTGTCCTCCTCTCCTCTCTAAGCTCTCAACCCCACCACCACCACCCCCCCACGCCCCAACCCTTTATTATCTCCACACGTAGACTCATGGACACAGGAAGAGGATGAAGCATATGTTCTAGAGAACTTTCAGATGGTGTACTTGTGAGTGGAATGACCGCATTCCCTTTCCTCTAAAATGCAGATGTCAAAGATGTGTAAGGTCTCTGGGCGGAAGATTGCTCTTCCGGAACGCCGCGTGCTGGTGCCGCCATTCCAGGTGGTGATTGGTGGACTCCAGTGGCACTCAAACTACAGTGTGCGAATCCGCTGTGCCAATGAAGTGGGACTCTCCCCCTTTTCATCCTGGGTCAACTTTCAGACCCCTGAATCAGGTATGGCAATAACATACCGGTATTTGTTTCCTCATTTAACTTGAGCTGTTAGTTTCTGAACAGACTTCGCTATAAATAGTATATCATTTATTCTTCCTATGCAGTCAGTAAATGACAGCACCAATATAGAAACAGATTGCGATCTACAGGATGAATATGCCATTCCCCCATATACGCACTGATTAGTCAATGGTATTTCTATGCCATTGGTATTTCTATGCCATTGGTATTCTTTCACAACACCCAACAATAACAAAGTATTCAATAGTTTTATACATAATCATGATCATATTTATTTCAGCCAAACTGTCACGGTTTTGCATTGTGATTCAAGAACTCTCATGATTTCCAAATGGCATTCTTCAATCTACCTCAATATGCTTTTTTTTTTTTTGACTGCATGGGTGTGAGACAAACAGAATTCATAAACATGGGCCACAGGATCAGTTCCGCTTTAGCTGTAAACATTTTAGGCACACGCGAGGGCTGTCAGTAACTCTCGCTGGGCACGCTGGGCCTCCAGTTCTGCTGGGGCCTGAGAAACCACCATGCTGCTTGGAGGCCTGTTGTGGGATGGCAAATGGAGTCTCTGGGTAAACAAATAGAGGGGGAAGCTTGTCAGGGAGGCCCCAGATCTGCCCCCTCCAGTCACAACCTCCCACCCTCGTGCACTCAGAGCCCTCTGAGCAGCACAGCTGCGCTGGATGAGGGGTGGGTGGTTGTTAGAAGGCTGGTGGTGATGTTGAGGGGGTGGGTGAGTGAGTGGGTGGGTGGAGGTGGGAGAGGGGTTCTGATGGTGACCCTGTTTGCATGTTTGTAAATGGGCAGTGCTGGCACTTTGCCAGTGGATTCCAGCCTTGCTGGTACAATGGTTCATTGTGCATGGCCCCAATCCATTTCAATGTGTTCCTCCTGCTAACACACATGCGATGATTGCGCCCTCTGTAGGCTGAGCTCATCACTGCACCCTGGAGGTGATTTGAAAGAACGTAAGGGTGTGCCAGTTGTTGAACTGTGTACAGCTTTTACTCATATGGACCATGAATGTGCTGTTAAGTTTGGAGCAGCACAAACATGCCCCATATAAAGAAAAGTGCTTCAGAAAAGTATCAATTGTCCTCTAAATAACAGAAAATGATAAGTGTTTTGCTCTTTTAAGAGAGCTATAAGACCTGAATGTGTCGGTGCAGAATAATTGAATGGTTGTGTTCAGTAAAATGCAACTTTGAGTGAGCCTTATCACATTAGTCGGCAGGCACTACAGTTCAACAAAATGCCATTTTTTTCTTGCTTGCAAAATGATTAGTTATGTTGTGGCTACATTAACTGTTTTGTCACTGTCTTTACAACAGTGCCCTTGGCTGCACCGAAGAACCTCACCTTTGACCTGTCAGAACAGCAGCTGACCTTGACCTGGGCAGCTCTGGAGGAAGAGGAACTTGGAGGGCAGCTTCAGGCCTACAAGGTGCAGTGGAGCCAGGGTGGAGACAGCCAGGTACACATCAGTACACAGCTGTACAAGCGTCTTTGAGTGTCTTGAAAAGCACTTTAGAAATTAAATGTATTATTATTATTATTAATATTAAGTGTGGGAACATACTGTATGATAACACGGTGTAACTTCTATTTGCAGTACATACCACAGAGTACATGGCAACAAGATTTTAGAATTTGTAAAGCAGGCCATTTGACACAAAGCTAAAACATACAAGGACAAGAGAAAGTATGTGAACCCTTTATGTATATGTATGTATATGTATATATACTTTTTTGATCCCGTGAGGGAAATTTGGTCTCTGCATTTAACCCAATCGGTGAATTAGTGAAACACAAACAGCACACAGTGAGGTGAAGCACACACTAATCCCGGCGCAGTGAGCTGCCTGCTTCAACGGCGGCGCTCGGGGAGCAGTGAGGGGTTAGGTGCCTTGCTCAAGGGCACTTCAGCCGCGGCCCACTAGTCGGGGCTCGAACCAGCAACCCTCCGGTTACAAGTCCAGAGTGCTAACCAGTGGGCCACGGCTACCCTCTTTATAATTGGTTTTCTGCACTAATTGCACATAAAATGTGATCTGATCACTTTCTGATGGTATTTCTTTACTTTGATAGTTCTGCACTGTGCATTTTGTGTCCTCTTGGCTGGGTTCCCACTTCTAAGCACACACACCATGGTACTAAATCATTTGTATGACAATTTGTTGATATGCGAGCTGATAAATATTTAAATTCTTTGAGATTACACTGTAGCCCAATTCTTTGTTGTAGGTCTCCTGAGATCTTTTTCTTGCAAGGCAGGGTTAACATCAGATATGCTTGAGGTCACTTACTTTTTCCAACCAGCATTGTTAAAGGAATACTCCGGAGTAAAAACGACCAAGGCTGTATTTACGGTAGATACCACAGAAGTCTAATTATATGGTAGAATGGTATAAAATACTGTTGTTTTACTTTGTTTTCTGACGTGCTAGCTTGCCCCACAGACTTCCATTGTAGACTATTTCATTGCTAATGAAAACAACAGTTTTGCTTAAAATTCCACCAATTTTGCTCTCAACCAATAGTTTAAACTTGGTATCTACTGTCAAAAGAGCCTAGGCCGTTTATACGTGTTTATACAGTAGGTGTCTGTTCATTATTGTAATTCAGATGAGGCTGACCATATTTTAAGACACATTTATACCTTAATGCAGGTAATTCCAAAGGGTTCACATACTTTTTCTTGCCATTGTAGATACATTTGACCATAAAAACTTCAACAGTTCCACCAACAACACAAATAAATGTATTGCTGATAGTGTTGGTTCAGTTGTAGAAGCATTCAGAAACCTATGAACGTGTGAAGACGTCCTTCTGTAGATTTGGTCTTGAGAATGGTCGCTACATTTTCATGAATGGGCTTGTTTTTTGTTCAACTGGATCAGTCAGAGGCTCTAACAATTCTCATTTCATTGTACCAGTCACCCTCCTATAAAAAGTCACGAGATTAAGAGCAGTAACCAGGCTCACTTTTCTGTTTGTCTTAAGTGGGTAGGATCGGATTTGTGGAACCACACTTACCACATTTAGTCTTGAGTGAATGGCTTGTTATTACAGTATGTATGCTATGCACCCGTGTGGACATGTTTTCATGTTATAATCCTCTGTTAATGAAAGTTCTTGATGAGCTCATGTACTGTATTATTTCATGTAGTATTTTCAGTAGACATTTATCAGTAGGTTGCTTTAGCCCTTCGGACGTTGCACCTATCAGGCCCATATTGCACATATTGCTAGTCATTTTTTTTACATATTGCTTTAATTTTAAAGATGATATTTAAATGAGATTAAGTTTCTTTTTTTTTCTTCTTAAAATTAAAAAAAATGGATTTTGAGCTGGACCACGTACTTCACTGGAAATGCATAAAGGTCATACCCCCCGCCCCCCCTCTCCTTACCCAGGATGCACTGCTGTATAAGGAGAATGTAGCCCACTTGTCAGGTGGGGGTCGCTTCTTCAACGCTACGTTCCAGGTAGCAGCGTGTACAGTGGTGGGATGTGGGCCCTGGAGCCAGCCTGTGCTGGTTATGCCTGCCTCAGGTAAGTGCACACCACCTGGTTCACATTCACACAATAGGCTTATTTTTGGCAAGTACATCCATAAATAATCAACACTGAGATCTGTTAATCAAATTCTTACCTCATTGTCCACACTCACATTGTTACATTTACCATCTCCTGAATTTCAGACATTGTACTTTTTTTTTTTTTTTCGTTCTCATTTTCCTTTCACTGCCAGCAAGGGCATCACAAAATTACACCTTCATCAGACAGATTGCAATTATCAATTAATTTGAATTTTACCTTTCCCTCTGAAACTGAACATTTTCTATGTGTTTCAATCTTTGTGTGGGACATGTATTGTTTTAATTATTCACAGTAATTAAATGTTTTTATTTTACTGTATAAAGTACCCACAATACAGTTCTCTTAAAATCGCCTCTTCAACCTGCATGACTGAGTGCTATAAAACTGTATGCTTTGCTTGGGTGGTGTTAGTGTGATGACTATTTGCTTTAAGGCCCTGTGTGTGTGTTGTGACGATGGCTGTGTGTGTGTGTATTGTGGTACCTCAGCTCTGCATGGACACACTGAACGAGGGCACATGTGGGTGGGGTTGCTGCTCGGCCTCTTGGTGGCCACCATGGTGGGCCTCCTCCTGACCGTGCTCGTCAAACGCAGGGGCAAGGAGACACAGTTTGGGTAAGAGTGTGGCATACTAATTTTTTTAATGTATTTTTTATATTACATAAAAAATATATCCCACCCATCGCCTATACTATTTGGCCATAATGATAACACTAGGTGGATGAACAGGATCAGTAATTAATTGGTCTCATTCACATGGTTGCATATTTGTAGAGAAAAATCACATAGCGAAAAAAATCACATAGAAAAAAAATCACATAGCGACCCTACTCTTTTAACAGCAGGGTTCCTACGCAGTATGGAAAACCTGGAAAAGTATGGAATTTGATTTTAGTAATTTCCAGGTCTGGATAAGTATGGAAAAAAGAAACAAGGGTATGAAGAAATATTTGTGTTTCCAGACTATTGCATCTACAGCACTAATCACTTCACTCAGGTCATAACGAACCATTCCTACTGTTGTATAGCTTAACTGTCAGTCCACATCATCAAGATACAATTGAATGGGGGTCCTCAGAAAAAAAACCTCCCACAAGGGGACCCTGGTACCAAAACCAAATTGAGAACCCCTGTTCTATGCAAGTGCCCTACACCATTGTGCACTGGTATGTTTAAGCAGACAACTGTAGCACTACGACTTGGATCTTTTTCATTTTAGTTGAAAACTAAATGAAACTAAAATTGGCCAGCACAATGACGCATGTACACTGCATATGTCTCTGTTTATTGTCTTTCATTCACAACTCTTGCAAACCAATATTTAAACGTTAAATCCGTAGGTCTGTCTTCAAGCCACCAGGCACGGAGACCACAGTCACTTTCACAGCGGCTAGGTCTTTCAACAGGCAGTGTGCAGAGCTGCCAGAATCCACCTGTAAGTTTTGCATGCTGGCACCCAACACAAATAAGGGTGCCTCTATTTCCATTTGCTTGTCTCAGTGGAGTAGAGTTGATTGTTAACTGAATGTTACTGACTGAATGTTACCTCTGTGTCCCCCTAGTGGACAGCCTGGGAATCAACGAGGACCTGAAGACCAAACTGCGAGATGTTTTGATTTCTGAAAGACTGTTAACACTGGGCCATATGCTTGGAAAAGGTTTGTAATACTTACTCTGATCGGTTTGATGTATTTACTTGTATCAGACAGTGTAAGTGATGGTTTGAATCCCTGCGCTTAGGTGAAAGACTGAGGTTTTACTGTAAGTGGGGCTGCAGTTGTCCCTGTGTGTGTATCCAAAATACCGCTCACCCTTGGAAGTGCTGATCAAGCGAAGACTCGTGTTGAAGAAATACTTTACAGGCTGCTGGTCCTTAGTGACACTTGATGTGTCTAATAGAAGCTTCATTGTTGCATGTCATGAAATCTTTATTGCAGTAGCATCAAGGAGTAAAGTGTCCTTGGCTACAAAAACATGCACCTAAGGCATGGACTCAACAACCCAAAGACTGAGTTGGTCTCTGTTGGTAAAAAAAAAATGTCTTCCTGCAGGTGAAATAGGGTCGTGTCCCTTATCGTTATCTGTAATGCAATGTGTTTTTGTTAGGAGAGTTTGGGTCAGTGAGGGAGGCGCTTTTGAAGATGGAGGACGGCACTGTTCAGAAGGTGGCGGTGAAAGTCCTCAAAAGTGAGTCTGTGTCTTCATACCACACTCTTCTATCACACATGGATTTTGATATTCAAAGCCTTCAACAGGCTCCTAACATCAAAAACACAGTGTCAATCCAGGGTTGTCATGTACAGTAGCAGCATTTTGTCATGTCTGTTGGTTTTTCCCATTTCCGTTCCTAACATATGATATGCATATATTTGTTAATGTTTCAGCTGACATCAGTTCTTCAAGTGACATTGAACAGTGCCTTAAAGAAGCTGCCTATATGAAGGATTTCCATCACCCCAATGTCATCCAACTCATAGGTTAGTTCATATTCACAATGTAATTTCACATCAGACAAGTTACCCAATAATTTACCCAGTTAAATTAAGCAAACTTTCTGTTTTTGACACTTATTTTTAGCTAAAAGTCATATGTTGAATAGAAAATTAATAAATAGAATCAAGAGAAATAGGAAAATATAAATATACAGATATAAGGCTGTAAATATTATAATTCCCATTTTTGTGATTTGTTCAAATTGAGAATAGGTAATGAAAGCGTAAATGAGCTGTAAATGAGCTGTAAATGAGCTGTAAATGAGCTGTAAATGAGCTGTCCCATTCAAGCAGTTCAAGGACATATAGTGGAACACATAAGGTTACATTGGCCTTGTCGGTGTCCTCATATTTAACCTGAAACTTGTTTGTATGATTTCTGTCTTCCACCCAGGGGTGAGTCTGCATCGCCGTCCCCAGCAACGCTTGCCCATCCCCATGGTGATTCTTCCCTTTATGAAGCACGGGGACCTGCACACGTTTCTTCTTATGTCACGCCTAGGGGATGAGCCCTTCGTGAGTGATCCAATTTGTTTGTTTCTTATTTTGTTCTAGTCGCTAAAGGCAAAAGACCCACATGCTAACGGATATTGACTGAAACCCATAAGGGAATAAATACTGAAATGATCTCCTACCAGGATATTGCTTCCTGCTCACTGTGTGCAATTTTTTTATATATATATCTGGCCTCTCACATTCAAGATGCTTCAGGATATTTCCTCTGAACACGCTATCTGTTTGCTTATAACAATATTATAATGATATCCTGCAGGCAATAGTAAATTGTTTTGGAAATTAGGTGAGGGTTAAGTGGAAAGTCAAGTGCTTGAGTCAGCTTGCCTTTCTCTCTCTGCTGCAGACACTATTGCTGCAAACGCTGATCCAGTTCATGTTGGATATTGCCCGGGGGATGGAGTATCTTAGCAGCAAAAACATCATCCACAGGGACCTGGCAGCTCGAAACTGCATGTAAGTTAGTTCAGTGAGGAACCTACCTGGAACTGGGCATTCTCACCTGTGTGTACCCTCCATAATATCATACAGTCCCCATATTAAAGACTGGTCTCTTATGATTTTAGGCTAAATGAAAACATGACTGTGTGTGTGGCGGACTTTGGCCTGTCGAAGAAAATCTACAGCGGTGACTACTACAGACAAGGCTCTGTGTCCAAGCTGCCCGTCAAGTGGATTGCACTGGAAAGCCTGGCTGACAACGTCTACACTACTCAGAGTGATGTGGTAATCATCTACAGTCTCATCCTTATTGGAAAATATACATGACATGCATATAGAAGTGGCGTCAGAATCAGAACTGCTTTATTCAACAAATGTACAATGTACAGAGGAATTTGACTTTGTGAGAAAGCACGGTGAAACAAAACAAGTAAAATAAGGCACAATATCCATCAATACATATCTATACCTAGAGAGTGCCCATTTGATATAGACCCATTTGATATAGACCCATTGTAGGTCTATACACACATTTGTACTGAACTAAAATGTAGCCAAACATTTATAATGCGTTAATTACTCCCATTCAACATGGTAAGAAGTCTCTCTCTCTCCTCTCAGTGGGCATTTGGAGTGACCATGTGGGAGATTATGGCCCGTGGACAAACCCCTTACCCTGGGGTAGAGAACTCTGAGATCTATGAGTACCTCATCAAGGGAGAGAGGCTCAAGAAGCCTCCAGACTGCCGTGATGACATGTGAGTTTGTATGAGTTACACAGGCCATGAAAGATATTCCCCTGTGAAGTGCCATGTATTTAATGGAAGCTTTACTGTTTAATTCATACAGAGGAAATGTTGCGCTAGTGATGGTGTCCTGTGCCATTCTAACATGTATTTTTACCAGGCTCAGTCAAATCCTTGAAAATATACCAGAATATTTATTACTACTTAAAGGTCAAATGTCTTTCATGCACTCTACACAGGAATAAATAAGTTGGAGTGAAATATTTACATGCTATTAAACTCTGGTGGACCCTAGCTACATAAGAACTGAATCAGTTACTCGTGTACTATCATGACATGCACTTTCCAGTCTCTGAACTCTGAACTCTGTTTTCAGTTACGAGATCATGCACAGTTGCTGGAGCCCCGTGCCCAAGTGCCGTCCCAGCTTCCAGCAGCTGATCGACCAGCTGGAAAGCCTGTGGGGTGGGCTCTCTCCAGCGCCCTGCAAGGAGCCGCAGCTCTATGTCAACCTGGAGGGGGAAGACCTGGACGGGGGTGCGGAGCAGCCGGCCGGGGCCTCCTCGGGTCCAGAGCCTGGGGGTTCCTGGGGCGTGCCCTGGCAGTGCGTGGGCATGGAGGAGGACGATAAAGACTGGCTGATGGTGTCATCGGGGGCAGCACAGGCCATTGGCGGAGACTACCGTTACATTATCGGTCCTGGATGCGGGCTGGATGATGAGAGCAGACCTCTGGATGGACTCTCGGAGGACATCAGGGACGAAGACGATGATGTGGTCATTAATGTTTGATTGATTTAAACATGCTTGTTCATCGTTGTTGCCTTCATTTCCCTCGCCTTCAGTGAACACTTTATACTCATGTGGAAGGACTGAAGAGTGATCGCATCCAACACACAGCTGCGATTACAAAAGACTATATTGTTAGTAACTGACTTTTAAGGAAATGCAGAAAATGTGTTGGAAGATTTTAAGGATTTTATAACAAATGTTTCCTCCATACTGAGATGAGATGAAGAAAAACTCACAAGCAACAATCACGCTGCTGTTCATACAGTGAAATAATGATCTTACACAAATTTCAAGTAGCATTTTCATATGACTCAGTGTTTGTAATTCAGGTTCAGTGTAATTTTTATATGACCAGTAGACTGCCTAGAGCCATTTTAGAAGGGATCACAAATTCAGATAATTAATGATATTGTAGCAGCCCTTTTAAGAGACAGTGTCCCGCTGTTTGGAACATTGGCGAGGCTGTCCAGCCAAACTTTCCTGGACCTTGGCAGCATGCTATGCAATATGCTGCCCTTTTTCGTTCGTGGATATGTGGCCATGGGCAAGCAGCTTTACATGAGAATACATTTCTAACATTCTGATTACACAGTCAACAATTAATGTCACAACAAGGGACATTTTATAATTTCCTATAGTTTTATAATTTCTTATGTTTAACCCAGTCTTAATGACACACCTTTTTGAGAAATCATACAATTGCATGTTGAAAGTTTCCAGCTTAGATTAATTAGTTCAGAACTTATAGCATTCCATGTATTGGATATCAAGGGAAGTGTAATACTTTTGTTTGTTTTTTCTGTAATGTGTTACATGTGAAAGGGCTTGATGTTTAAGCAGGAAGAACATTCAAAATAGAGTTCATGCCAGTTTTCAAGATTGCAGGTCATGCAAGATTTCAGTTCTGTATTCCGACCAGTTGTCTGGTACGAAGCTATCCACTTGAAGTAAAGAATTACTGCTGATTTTTATCAATTAATGTAATGACTCTAATAGGTTTTTTTAGATATTTTCAGCAGGACATTGTTCTGTATTTCTGGTTTCCATCAAAGATGAATGGAATCTTGCAGAACAGCTTTGTGTCTGTTATGTTATGATAATTCTGAGGTGACAAGGTAGCGGTTACAAGCTTATGTTCTGCAAAAATGTGTGCCCCTTTAATGACTTTCGATGCCATTTGAGTGATGTTAGTAATGTTGTCATTCCAACATTTTGAGCAAAAGTGTGTCTTTTTTGTCTTTGTGCATTCCATATAGCCAAACTCCCATATAGTAAAAGATTGCACTCACTACAATTGAAAACAATTATCAGAAACCAATAAAGTCCATTGCTGAGATTGGTCACCCTCAATAAATCACCACTCATTTAGTATGTGTGTTAACCACAATTGTCACTGTTATTTCAACCAGTTAATATTAGTTGGATGCATTAGGTGGATGCTCTTCGCTGATGCATTATATTTAAGATGTTGTCATACACTCGTGGCAAGGTAGAACACAATATAAATGCTGACCTGACAAGGTTATGGCCATGAAACATGCATTTTAGCGCTGATGTATTCAAGGAGTAACGGCACATAATGTACCGTATAAACTAATATCTGGTAATATATGGGGTGCTTTACATATTTTGAACATCCTTGAATGCATATCTAAGGTACATTAGATAGAAACTGTGAATTTGCATACAAATTTCACTTATATATGGCACAATGGAACTGTGAATATTTTTCGGGTTTGGGTCTTAAAAGTTCAAAAGGTTTTTTTGTTGTTGTCCTAAATAAACATGCACAAGCATATAATGATGTAACTCTGACAGAACAGTGAAAGGATTATTTTTTATTTTTTGTTTCAGGTTTCAGTACATTTATTTTTACATTTCGTGTTTAATAATGGAGTACTACAAGAATGAATAGAAATGGTTGAATTGTGAAATCATAGTATGCTTTTCAGAGTTACATTATTATTTGAAGTCTTAAAAGAATTCTGTTTTTGACTGCAAAATAAGTTGTGCCTTTAACTAAACTGGGTCTTTGAGGCATTGGGCCTCAATTTAAATGACAGGTAACACCCAAAATCTAACTTAAGCTAATTTAATGAATTTAACTTGGTACTAAATTATCAAATTGATTTGGCCAAGAGCTAGATCGTAAGCGCAAACATCAGTGGGTCTGCTCAATACTCCAACACACCACACGATGGCTTAGTCCATGATGCATGAGACACTTAGCTTGTTGCCTGACTTTGCCCGTCATTTTAATGAAGGCCTATAATTTCTTTTTTTTACAAAATGCTGGTTGCTGATTTAGATTACAATAACAAAAGATGAATATTATGATAAATGTTCTACTGTATACTGTTACTAGTCGGGGCAAAGCTCTCTCCATGCTTTTGCCCCTAATATAGATTTAAGGATTTGTGTTGCTATGCAGCATTATGAAAATAGAATAAAAAAGTATCACTTATGATTCAAGCTTTAAATTGCTTTTCATTTTCTGTATGTTGGACTGTGAAAGGTTTACTTATTAACTGAACGTGATATAATTGAACCTCCTATACTTTTGAAAATCAATACACAAAAGACAAACTCGACATAAAGCTTTTGAGTATGCCTTCACCTGCTTTAACCTCCAGTGCATTGGAGTGACTCTCACAACCGTGCATATGTAATTAGTGCATTTGTAGTGAATAACAATGCAAGGTTTGATGAGGATCTGTTAGGCCACCCGGGACATATATTGTACACTGTATTACCTGTAAGCACCCATGCAATCTTGACATTTGACACCCTGACCAGAGTACCTAATAAGTCAATCAAGGTTTTATAATAAAATACCATTTCCTAAAAAGTTGGGACACTGTAAAATGTAAATAAAAACAGAATGGAATGATTTTCAGATCATGTAAACTCATATTTAATTGAGAATAGGGCAAAGAACACATTAGGGAAAAAGTTGGGAGAGGGGCACATTTACCACTGTGATGCTTCAACTCTCTTTTAACAACAGTTTGTAAATGTTTAGGAACTGAGGAGAATAGTTGCTTTGTGTTTCAGTCTCAATTGTATTTTTGAACACAGTGTGACTACAGGCAGACCATGAAGCCATACTGTTGTAATATGTGCAGAATGCAGTCTGGTCTTGTTTTCCTGAAATATTCAAGGTCTTTCCTGAAAAGACAATGTCTAGATGGCAGCATGATTTTGCTCAAAACCTGTATATATCATTCAGCATTAATTGTGCCCCTCCAGATGTGCATGCTGCCTGTTCTATATGTACGAATGCACCTCCATACATAGATGCTGGCTTTTATACTGTGCATTAATACCAAGTTGGATGGTCCCTCTCCTTTTTAGCCTGGAGGATGCAGAGTCCATGATTTCCAAAAAAATTAAATTGATTTATGTCTCCACAGGACAGTTTTCCACTTCACCTTGATCCATTTAAATAAGCTTGGACCCAAATAAGATGGCGGCATTTCTGGATCAAGTCTAAATATTTCTTCCTTTTTTGTCAATTATGTTTATTGGATATTCAATATTACACTTGACAATACACAATAATAGTGTTTGTGTACCTAAGATCGTAGAAAACAATGCTTCACCAATGCTTGCAATGAAAGATTCATAAAAGAACAATGTCTTAAATGGGCTAAACGTTGGACCAACTTTCAAGAAGTACACTAGTATTATAGTAATACATATATTAATATAGGGCTGCATGATTTGGGGAAAATATCTTATTGCATTTTTTTTCTAACAGATATTGTGATTATGAATTTAGCCTACGATATGATTTTTGAATGTCAAATAATTGATTCAGTTTAATATTCCAAATGTCTCTTTAATTTGTGCCACCCCTGATTGGTGAGCACAATGCACACATAGAAGCACAGCCAAAGTCCTTTTAGGTAAGTCCCTACACTCAACGCTTTTTGGGCACTTATCGGGCATCTATTTCGGGTATAACTGCGTGTGTGCAATACTTCACGAATCACGACACACCAACCTTGCTGCGAGATCACAACACATTTGGCATGATGTATTCACAGCATACCACATGATTGGCACAATGTAGCCTATTCACATGACAACTTTTGGCGGTGGAAGGGGAGGAATATGTGTAGACGACTGCCATGTTTCGTTACGATATAGGCTAACCCCATACATATCTATGGGAGATTCTTTGAGTGCTGTGCCTTTTCATTAGAAAGTCTCTGGCACAGCACCCCCAGCCAACTGTGAAGCTCACCAATCTGAATTTCTATGCCTCTCGCGTAGTCGTCTACGCACACCCACCAACCAGAAGTGACATGTAAGTAGGATGTAGTGACAGAAAAGAGGATGAAATGAATATAATAGTCAAAAAGTGACAATATTAACTGTGCAATTATGTGTAGCTTTTGCGATTTGGTAATTGTGATGGTGCCTATTGCCATGATTGCATAATTGTGCAGTCCTATACTTTGATTTTTTTACAGAAACAGCTGTTTTTAATGCAGTGCGTTCTGAGGCCCTGAAGATCACAGCCATCCCATATAAGAATTTTAGTCACAAAATCTGTTTAATTACATTGTTTTCAATTGGAATGTCCTTTGTTGGAAGCCCTGTTCCTATTTTCTATCTGTAACTCACATCGTTCGTTTATGAGAAATAAGACACGATAGAAGGGCATATTTAATAGATTCTGTTTGGAAAGAGAGCATTCAATTCAGGACAGTCCGAACCAGTCAACCTGCCCAGCTCAGCTCAGCTACAAGAATTACAAAGAAGGAAACAATGAACAATAACAAAAATGGCAGACCACGGGCATAAATGCCCCAGGTTACAGGGAATGCTGGCACTTTGCATAACCCTTTCCAAGGAACCGAACTCTCAATCGGTTGATGTTTAGGCTATACATTATTATATAACCTTACTTAAATCCTCAATTGACCAATCACTAACCATTAGTTAGTTAGATCAGGTAGAAGCTGGAGCCTGTTGTGAAGAGTCATTGGGTGTAAGGCAGCCAATCAGTGTACAGCTCACTTAATTATTCATGTGGATGCCAGAAGAGCATGAAGGGCGCTATATATCTTCTAAAATGGGCCGTTGTAGTCACTTGCCTACAGGGTTGTAAATGGGCTTGTAAATAACATCTGTCTTTCTTTGACAGACCGAAGTTGCATACCTTCTGTTAACATCAGAGATCGAGATAAAATACTCTGTTTATCCATTTTATGGCACCTGTAAGGGGAGAGGTTATGCTAAATGGGGAAATCATTGCATCATCAATACGCCCTTAAGACCACCAAAATGTGTAATGGCAGTGAGGTCTGGACTTTACAAACAAAAGCAGTTTTTCTAGACGGCTTACTCTGAACAAACTCCTATTTTGCTAAACTAGTTCTGTTCAATAGGCTACTTCTGTGATGATCTGTAACATGTTCTCCACAGCCTAGTTAATTATGACGCCACTTGTTATGGTCTAAAACAAAAAAAAAGAGAATGACAGTCATTTATGCCAAGCTAAGGTTCTGAAAATGTTTGGTGTTGTCGGAGAATTTACTTGATTGATTCAGAGTGATAAATGTGACCCAAGCTAAAGCTATTTAGCCATTACATTGAAAAACCTTCTAAGATTGCTATCTGCAACAGCACTAAGCAAGTTTCAACAATGAACAATGTGCACCATGAAGACCAAACAGGTCACAGACAAAATTCTAGAAGTAGGCCTACAGATTAGGGTTGGTTTATAAACAAAAAATATCAAAAACATTAAATATCCCACAAGCTACTACGATCCACCGCCGAGATTGGAGTGTTTGTTCACAGGACCACTGTAAATTGTACACACCTAAGATTGGCCAAGAATAGCCCATTGCATGAACAAAATGAAGCTTTTTTGAAGACTGCCAAAGGCATCTGGAAAACTAGCCTGGTTTCACCAGACTCACTCACTTTTGAGAGTTTGGGTACTCTACATTTGGAAACGTTTCCAACCATTGTAATGGGCATAGACTGCATTAACTTTGAAATCATTGGTCCAGCCTACCCAATCACTTCGGGCTAGCATCTCAGTGAGATGAAAATGAGCGGAGATAACAGGTGGGCGGGGCCAATGCTACTGGAAGACTCTGGAAGGTACTGCAGATGAGACTACATTTTTAACTTTCTGTCCATCAATCATGGTGGTGGCAGCATCATGCTCTGGGCATGTTTTTCATCAGCAAGGAAAGGGAAAATACTCACAATTGAAGGAACCATGGATAGCACTACAGGAAAACGTGTTTCTACAAAGTCTTGAATACTTTCACAAGGCTCTGGACATAGCACACTGTTCTATGCTTTGTGGGATAAATACGTAAAAACGATTTGAAAACCAGACTGACTCAATTCCTCGGCACAAATCTTATCTGGCCTTTTTATCTGTGACTTCTGCGTTGAGAATTTTACTTGTCAGCAGCTCTTTACATTATCGTTACATGTTGTTTGAACTAGGAAAGCACTTAATTGGTTTAAATTGCATTCATTGATGTTCATTCAGTGTGTTTTGGCAAGGGCGGGTGTCAAAATCGCATTCACAACTGGCGTACTGCAGAGATCAGTACTTGGGCCCATTCAATTTTCTATTTACACCACATCCTTAGTCGAGATCATGCACTAAAATAATTCTCCTATGACTGTTATGCAGATGATACTCAACCACATACTTTCTATATGCCTCAGTGAGATTTCAGTCACCTTCCGCCCAATCTTTCCAATCCAGTTATCCCATGAAATATTAACATCCATTTTGGTTTATCACTGACTCCAGGAAAAACGTGACATGACACATGACTTGAGTCTCATAATTGATGTCTGATTTAATCTATCTGTGCATGGTAGCTTAAGATCAGATCAGATAAGATAAGATCAGAACCTATCTCACACAATAAGCTACACAACTTATTGTGCAGGACCTAGTTGTCTAAACTAGATCATTCCAATGTTAATGGGTCTACCTGCAAGTGTATTGAGACCATTACAGATAATAAAAATGCAGCAGCACATTTGGTCTTGATGATACTTCTTTCTATTCATTGGCCTCCTGTAACTCCAAGAATTCAGTCGAAATCTCCTATTTGTGCCTATAACCACTGGATCAGCAACACCCCAAATAAACACTAGATTCAGCTCTATTTCTCTCAACCACTTCCATCAGCACTATAAAACCACAAATCAGGACTTTTTTCATTCATGGTTCTTTGATAAAAAATATATAGAAATATATATATATATATATATATATATATATTAGTTATTATATTATTATCATTAGGTCATATTATGGTCATTGAGGCTCTTACAATATCATTGTAATTCTCAAAAATGTAAAGTGCACTAGTATGATCAGCCTTGCTAATTTTTTGGGTCACGTCGCAGGGCACATTTCACAGTAGCCTACACATTAAAATTGGCATGTCTTTGAATTGTAATTAGATTGGCATTAGTTTGTGTGCAACGGTATCAAAGCATTGCATGGCATATTGTGTGTCATGAGAGCTCCTAGCCTTTTTTGGCACCTTATATTTTACTTATGACCTACCTCAATTCCTGGATACATATGAAATACAGTGTAATAGCACATTAACAAATAAACAGCATTTTATTGTTGACATGTGACAGTGATGTCAAAAGTGGTGATGTATGGTGCTGCCTGACAATCGGTCTGACCTCAATTTCAGAATCTTTTGGTGGCTCCATTATTTTTGAGAAATTATGCTGGATGCTGCAACAACTTTAACTGTCATAGGTAAGCCTACCTGCTCCCTGGTGCCTCAAATTTATATGAAAGAGGGATATTATATAATATTCCTATTGATATATCTCAAGGAGCTAGGCTACCTTTATTTTTTTATAAATGACTACGATCTGTGCCTCAAAGCTGCTGCTTAGATCATCACTCAAAATCTCCATTTTCCATGATAATTTATACACTTTACCCCTTAGTCAACAGTCTACTACATCTCCAAATCTCTCCAGGCTGTCACAAAATGGCGCACACTAGAAAAGCTCAGGAAAACTCATCTACAAAAAAAAAAGGCACTGTGAAAACACCAACCAACTGGAACTATCATATAGGCCTACGGTAGTCATGTTACCAAGCTATAGGCTATATCACCCATTTATTTTGTGACCAACATGAACGCCAAGAGCTAAGATATCCAATTTCTACAATCACATAACCTCATAGAATAACATTACATTTTGCAGTAGCTTAGCTTGTTGATTTTACCTTCAGGTGACGACACATTTTCCTTCAGTTTTTGAATAAGATCTAAGCTGATAGGCTACCACCGAAGGCCCTTGGCCCACCAACCTTTCTTGCCTACAATTGGTGGGCGTTCACTTACAATATGGAAGCAAAGATCTGGAAAGTTCCCATACCTACTCTCTTTTCACACCTCATTATCAGTTACTAAAGCAAAACACGATGTGTTCAGAGTGAGGTGTATGAGTTGTGTCGTGCAAGACCTTTCAAAAACAGCTGTACCTTAACGTTAGACGGACACTGGCAACAACATCGAAAGAGTCTCACAATTCTTGACGCCATAACGTTAATGTTTTACACAATGACCCTACAAAAATGCAACAACATAGCGTAACATGCAATACAAAGGCTTAGTTTCGATCGTGCAAGAAGCCCATACACTACGTCTCTCTCGATTAAAAACGAACGGCCTATCTAAAAGAGTATATTTGCAGAAATATAGCACCTACGACCTGTTCGTTCGTTTGCATCTGAAGGTTTGAACAGTTTCAACACACAATCGAGTCGCTAAGGCTGAGCGTGCGCACACAACGTGCTATCGCTGGAGATGTGACGTATCTTACGACAGCACGTACGCTTGCTTCGGCTGGGTGAGACCAAGCGGCAACATTCTAATTTGAACAATGAAGCCTACCCGGAAATGCGAAAAATTGCAATACATCGAAAATCCGCTAGGGGCAGGTCCCAAAAGGGAGCAAATGTCCATAGACCCCCATGTTAAAATGTCCGTTTTCACAGCATAAATTCATGCTTTTACAGGTTGGTCCCATGGACTTTTATTGTATTTGTTGGTAGTTCCCGAATGCCTGACAACTGTGAGGGGGGTGAATTTTTTTCTAACTCGTTAGTTTAGATCGCATTTAGATATTAAATGTATGAATAATTAAGGGCGTGGTCAACTTGATTGACGGCTGGTGTCGAGGCAGCAGACGATGTCACTAGCTGAGTGAAGGAAACTCCGAAATTATGTCTTGGCTGTGATCCTACACACCACATCCTTTCTGAAAATGTTTATTCAAATATCTGACATAAAATGGGTTGCTATTAACTGAAGCCTACTAACCGACACTTTAAGAAGACTTCGCTCCAGTTTTTGAGGTAAGTTACATTCCACTACTATTTCACGTAGATGTTAGCATTATAGCATCCATGTTAGTGGGCACTGTAGCAGCTATAGGCTACGTTAGCGTCAAATCATTTCAAATAAGTTTATGTCGAAAATGATGACCGAATGGCTGAAGCACACACATAAATTTAGTTAACTTGAATAAAGTTAACGTTAGTGAAAACCGATTGTGCTCCCGTTGTGAGTTAGCTTAACGTTTGCCATAGCTGCTACTAGCCAGGTGTTTAGTCAATAATCAGACAGCTGTAACGTTAAGCACGTTAACGTTAGTTCACAAACATACTGGGGTAACAAAGCATGTGTTCTCGTCAAAAAACCTTTTGTAAATACTCTGTGTGAATGCTTAGTCCGTTGTCAATTTATATAGTCTTTGGGTTGTCATATTTAAGATAGAAAAGCGTTCGTTCAGATGATAACTTCAGCCGAAGCATTAGCTAGCTAGTGGAGGTAAAATTGTGAACCACTATGAACCATTGACTATAAGTTGAACATGGAGCTGATAACGAGCGATAACGTTAGCTAGTCACCATAACTGTTGTTAGTTATAACTGACGTCTGAAACTCTTATTGATGCCGTTTATTTGTTAAACACAAATTTGAAACAACACTTCTTGTCTATGCAAAGTTTCCCTGTAGGTGATCCTGACAGGCTGGGTGCTGGAGAGGGCTCTGGACTCCTAACTTCACTTCTCGTCTGTGCAGTCGACTCAGAAGCATCACTTCAGAACTGATTCCGTGGTACTTTGACATTTTTCATACATTTAAATGGAGCAACCTACTGGATTCAATTGGCCTAGCTGTCTATTCCAGACATGGTTAGCATACTGAACAAACATGAATGCATTTCAGACATTTAGAGTGGCCTTTTATTGTGAGCAGTCCGGGGCACATCTGTGCAATAATTATCATGACCTCTTTTGATAAGTCACACATGGAAAGTAGCCTTTAAATCAGCAGGTTTTGGTTGGATACAGATTGGATAATTAAAGAATATGGCATCAGTGACTGGCTATTGTTTGACTGGACCTTGGCCTAACTGTTAATAACTACCTCAATGGGGTGTAGACATGAGCTTACACTGTTCCACTGAAAACATTAAAATACAAGAAATGGTTGTTCTACAGAACTTTGAATACACCAAATTTGGTTTTGCTTATTGCCTGCATAAACAGGACATGTGCAAATAGTTGAATACGCCTGTCCTGTCCCCATTCAGCTAAGTGTTCTGTGAGTTTGTTCATTATACATATTGGGAGTATTTTTTAGCTTAATTTGTGACCACTTGTTCATAGTTTGCAGTAAGTTCAAGGATGTGACATATACCAATATTTCTGTTTTCAGATCTGGAACATTTTGAAATCCTACCAGATGGGGCACAAGTCATTGAGCAGTGGCAGCTTCTGACTTCAAAGACTTTGTTCACCAGCAGACCCCTTGATTACCTTTATTTACAGCATTTGCATCTGTCAGTCTTTAAAGTGATCTAATATGTATTGACTATGTACTAGCTTAGTACATATTAGTTTTTGTTATTTTAGTTTCACAAATTCAGTGGTTACCTGTAATGCTCAAGATATACAAGTAAAAAAAACACCTTTACTTCTGCATCTGGGTCTTCAATTCAACCTACTGACTGAAGCTGACAGATTTGTATAAATGTTTTTGAGAGCACAGGCAAATTGGTTTGATAGATAGATAGATACTTTATTGATCTCCAAGGGGAAATTCAAGGTCTCAGTAGCATACAGACATCACACACAACATGCACTTACAGCAGAAATGGTAAATATAAGTATAAACATATAACAAAACTCCACTGTACAATAGACAGCTGAAGATAAGAAAAACTAACAAAACTAAATACTGGCATTAGTTTTAATGTAATTCACAGTTCAGAAAAGTTCCATAAACATTTCCAAGTTCAGTGCCATCAACAGTAAGTTTGCTTTCTGATTCTGATATTTAAAGAACAAAATTAGTGTTTGGCATAAGTAAAGGGTAGGTGTAACATTCCAACATAACCATCAATAGACATAAAGTGAAATGTACTGTATAGTCTTAATGGGTTCAATATCACCACACCCCAGCCAAACCACTTCACCTGGACCTCTAGTCCCAGGTTAAGAGCCCATGGACCTCCTTGCCGCCTCCTCCCCATGGTGAACTGCCAAAACAGAAAGGTAAACATTTTATTAGTCATAACTACTTACAAGATAATACAATAATGCAAACCAACACCACTTGTTGTAATCAACAAAATTACAGTTGTTGTACAATGCTGTAGTACTATTGTGCGATTTGAAATGGGTCTTCAGTGACAAAGTACACTAATATTGGCATTGTTATGCCAAACACCGGACACTAACTGGATTTAACGTTTTGATAATAGCCTGACAAGGGGAAATAAGGCAAGCTAACCGAACATGAACGCTGGATCGTGAAATGGCCACCGATGAGAAATTTCAATGTCATCTTAGACCAAACTCCCACTGACAACTTTAGAGCAATATAGCGATTTCAAAACGTGATATTAAGAGTTAATCACACCATACGTTGACAGAATACAGCGAGCTGGCTGATGTTATCGTAAATTAATTAACGTTACAATGATGGCTGCCACTGAGAATATGAGATGGATAACGTTAATTACAAAACAATAAAGGCAAAGATAAATTTTTGTCAGTATGAGTTGCTAAACCTGTAAACTGCTAAGTTACTCTACGTGAGTTGGTAAACCTGTAACGCTAGATTACTCTACGTTAGTTGACCGTAACTTCAGCAAGGGAGGGATAGCTAACGTTAGTTTATTTTATCTAGAAGCTAGAATCTGCAAACTCAACTCTTCATTCTCAACTTTTCAACCGTTCACCCGAATATAACCTTTCAGCATACAACATTAAAAAGTGTCTGAACATGGCATTAAGAAACATACATGAACTTCACGTTAGCAGATCAAACTTACCAGCAATGTTACAGCAACGTCTGTGCCAGTCCATCTTGTAGGCTAACGTTAGCTGAGGTTGCTCGGCTGACGACGAGGCGGGTTCACCGGCTTGCTCAGTCTCATACAAAGCCCCGCCCTTTTACCCATATATGGATTGGCTAGGAGGTAGGCGGGGTTAGGATTTCCCAACGTTTTCCAAGATGGCGCCGCCCATACCCCCCATAAACGGCTTCATAACCGTTCTTCAGAAAATCTATGGGTGACGTCACAGACGCTTTGTCCATATTTTTTACAGTCTATGGGTGAGACGCACACAGCAATAATGTTCGAAGTGGGGAGAGAAAGAAACGACGATCAAGGAATTCAAGAAGAAACGAACGTTGTCCGCATTGAAACATTTGAAATTGCAAAAGGTAAACAGTTGATTTGAATATAGGGATGGCGTAGAGAAGATATACAGAAAATGGATTCACCACGTGTGTTACGTATGGTAGATTACCCCAAAGCTTTGCTGGTCTTCTATGGTCTTCCATCGTGTTGGCTCAGGGATTCACGCGCCATTCGGGTTAGTTGCAGAAGGCACGCGCCAGTGTAGGATGTAGCGCGAGGCCTGTAGCCTCTGAAGGCTCTTTGTATGGGATAAATCAGGCCTCGTGTTGTGATTTTACTGCTGATTTGAGTACCGTGTTCAGTTTAAGTAGACACTCAAATCAAATATATGCAAGTCATTGTGTAGTTATCCCCAAAATGTTAGAAATACCATGGTAAACAAACAATTGGCAACCAATCACATGGGCTAGCCATTCCAGTTGTTTTGATCATTGCATTGGTTCAATCGCAGTCTGCTTGTTTGTAAATTTGATGCCCGAATAGGGGGTTTTGATGACAATAGCTGAAGTTGATATGATCAGTACTCTGATTAGAATTATTGATTCACACTGCAAGAAGATGTTGACGACGGTTTTGCGACCACTGTTAAGAGGCTCTTTATAGTACAGTTAATGAAACGGCTAACGTAGTAGTGTAATGTTTGGCCTAATTACGTGTCTATGGCGCTGTTCTGTCCAAGAAGGCTTTAGCGTTGACGGTCATAAATTAGTGTTGACAATAGTTTTCAGTGTAGCAGTTGTGAAATAATGGTCATATAAAACATATTTCCACTGGTCACGTCGTTAGAACGCCTGCTTATTTTTTCTCTTCATTTACAAGTTAGCAGTAGTCTAGGCTACGACAGTTTCCATGTCAAAGAAAATGGTAAGTATGATTTAAGTTCTCAAGCAACAATGCTTATGTTATTACAAATAGGCTGAAACATATATGCAAAATGAGTTAAAATGACCCACCTGCACTGAAAGTATTGACCTGTTGATTATGAACCACCAATGGTAACATGAAGCCCGCCTCACCTGCACATCAATGAAGAAATCTTGCATTTAAAGGACAATTACATTGCCTTAGACAAAAGCTTGACACATATTCTCATTTAGACACGTAGCCTACAGATGCAGATAAAACATACCCAAAACTATCTTTTTATGTTAGGTTGAATGGACATATAGCTTTCCTCAATGAACAAACAAGAACTTTTTTTTCTGACGTTAGTACAATTACAAAACTGTCAGTGCAGATCAGCTGATAAAAAAAAAGGCTTTTGGAGGACATCAATGTTTCATGTAATTTTCATTTTGAATTGGTAGCACATTAATTTAGACATCCGACAAACCTCAGAATATTTTGGTGAAGATTTGAGACTGAAGTGTGAAAGAAGAAATGGTGTATGAGTTGAATGTGTTTTGGTCAATTATTTCACATAAAGTATGCAGTTCACACATTAAAGGTGCTCTAAGCGATGCCATACGTTTTGTAGGCTAAAACATTTTATGTCACTTACTGCAAACATCACCTAACCATCCGCTAGCTGTCTGTGTCCTGAATACACTGTAAAAAAACGTGATCTCTGTGGACTGCCCAGGCTAACAAACTGTTCCAGCAAATCACAGACGAGATGCGTGTTTAGGAGTGTTTCAATTGCAAGGGAGCAGCACACGGGGGGAGTAGCGAGCTAGCTCTCTGTTTTTTTTGAAAGACAACAGAAGTGACGTTACCCAGCAGCGCTTAGAGCACCTTTAAGTAGGCTATATTCAAACGCTTAGACACATTTTTACATCTTTAATATAGAGTGTGGAGGTGACTACCATCATTTTGTATGAGGCGGATTAGCATTTTTCCGGAAATCATAAAAACAATGCCCCCCCCATGGTACACTCACTGCTTGAGACCCCGCATTCGTTTCATTTCAATGAAATCAACGGATATGTTGTCTCCGTGTGGACTTTAGATCCGTTACAATATTCTCAGTGAAAAACACTGGACTACAAGGCATGTCCTAGCTAAATGCATCACAAGGTGAGCAGAAGTTAACCATAGTTAGAGAGTGTTAACTTAATTTTTATTTTTTGAACGAACAACGCGTTTCGCCTAGCGCTTCATCAGATTTGCTCTGTACCATCTCCCCTTCTTTTCCACAGGTGAATAAATCAGGTAATGTAACATTAACCATAGTTAGCTTTACCAATCGAGGAGTTTTCTCACAACAATTACGCAGATAACTTATCATGTCGATTATAGAAGGGTTTGGTATTCACAATCTCTTGCAGTATAAATTAGATGTTTTAGGCCATGGGTGTCCAGCAAGTCGATCGCGGTTGACCTGACGATCGCACACTGAGTCCCAGAAATATTGTGTAGACTTGAAAAATCTAATAAAACTCCCTAAATAAAATATAATAAAATGTTGATCACAGAAACTGTCATAGACTCATAGAATTTAATCAATTCCTGAGTAAAATAGAATAAGATCCCTGCCATGCTCTCTTTTTGGATGGCACGTGCCTTGCGTATCAAAGATTCTATGACAGTTATAGTGGAGAAGTTAACATTATCGTTTTATGGCGAAATACAATGGCAGAAACAAAAAAAATCTATCATTTTCATTCGGAGTGGGAGGAGGATTACTTTTTTGTTTATTCAAATTCGAAGTCCATCTGTCTCATCTGCAATGCTAGTGTGGCTTTGCAATGCCATCTGTCTCATCTGCAATGCCAGTGTGGACCGAAAAAGGGCAATTTGGAGCGGCATTTAAAAATAATGCACAACAATACAGATTTTCCGGCTAATTCAGCTCTGCGTACACGAAAAGTCTGTGAATTGAAGGGTCAGTTAGCAGCACAGCAGTTGATTTTCACCAGGCTCAACACTAAGGGTAAGGCTGCAACTGTAGCATCTTATCGCATCAGTCATGTTCTTGCTAAACACAAGAAATCTTTCAAGGACGGCGAAATTGTGAAAAAGGCGTTCATTGAGGCAGCAGATGCTCTCTTTTGTGACTTCAAGAACATATTGTAGCTTCAATTAAGGACATACAATTATCCCGGAGCACTGTTACACGACGATGTGAAGGAATGGCAGAGGATGTTGAAGAGCAGTTGAAAAAGGACATTGACGAATGTGTGGGTTTTTACCAGAGGCGAAGATATTTCCCAAGCTTTCTTGGAATTCATCAACAAGAGCAAACTGCCCCTCTTCAAACTCACTAGCGCACTAGCGGGTTTTTTGCGTTGTGCAAGCAAAGTGAATCTTTCCTGGACTTCCTTAATTACCACTGTCTTATTCACCAACAAGCATTGTCTGTGAATATTTTAAATATGAAAGTTATGGATGTTGCCATGAAGATTGATTGTTTCCGTTCGGGCCAGGAGTCTACAGAGAAGCTTATTCCGTGCACATTTGGAGGCGACCGGCGCAGAACATACAGATCTATTGCTGCACACAGATGTTAGGTGGCTAAGCAGAGGTAAAACTCTTGTGAAGTTCTCTGAATTGCTTCCTGAAATCAAAGACTTTCTGAAGCTATCAAAACATACAGAATATGCTAGAATAACTAGAAGACGACCAGTGGCTTTTGGATTTAGTGTTCCTGATAGAGCTCACTGACCTGCTTGATGTCAAGTAGGCTGCAACACTGTGACCTGCGGAACTTTTCTCACATGCAGGCAGAATATCAGCGTCAGGGCAAAGATTTTGTGCAGAGCAACAGTGCACGTTATGAGGAGCAAATTCAGTTTGAGAATTTCAGAATTTGAGAGGTGCTTTAATGACTTTGCATCCATCGGGCCAACTATATGTCTTTTTCATTCAGTTCAAATATCAATGTGGATGGTATTGCCTCCAAATTAGTATCACTGTTCCACCTGGAGAGCTCTGCTGTTGAGAATGAGATTCGCACTTTGCAAAATGACATTGAAATCAAATCCAGGGCAACACATGGCAAGAATGAAGAGTTCTGGAATTTACTGCTGGAAGGGAAATATCACAAGCTAAAAAGATGTGCACTGAGTTTGACAGCACTCTTCGGATCAACCTATATGTGTGAGTCTGCTTTCTCTCACAAGAAAATCATCAAGACAAAGTACAGATGGACAATGACCGATGACTACCTGTTGGCCTGTTTGAGGATTGCAGCCAGCTCCTACTGCCTGGACTTCACTACTATGAAATGAAACAAGGAAGGGAGGGATCCACAAGTAAACAAACCCAGGACATTTACATTAATATATTATCTGGATTATTTTTTGTGTTTGTTGTGTGCATATTGAATATTATGTAAGTACCGGTACTGCCTATGGTTTTCTATTTGGCTTGGTAGACCTCGAGATACTGCCAACTTTAAAAGTAGATCTTGGTTCAAAAAAGGTGGGGCACCACCCCTGTTTATGGCATTGTGGCTGTAATGTAAAGTTACATGAGAAGCCGAGAGAAGAGAGTAAGGAGTTGTAACCATGGATACCTCTCAACATTCCTGCTTGCTGCGCCAGATGTAAGCTGCGTTGTGTTAAATGCATGGCTCAGCCCTGCACTTGCCGGACTTAATCCCACAAACAGCTGCACCTCGGATTGGGAGTCAAGCGTGCAATTGAGCCAAAAACCCAGGATGCTAGTTCTCTCACTAGCACGACTCTTAAGGCATTTGGAGGGAGATTTACGCAACGTACAAAATGCACAGTTATGTACCAGCTAGCTACCGTTACACTCACTCCTCTAAACCTCACTCCCAATCCAGGTCACGGCCCCAGTGTAACCTGCGTTGTGTTGAATGTGCGACTCAGCCCTGCACTTGCCCAGACTCGAACCTGCAAATAGCAGTACCTTGTGTCTGGAGTCAAGCATGCTAGCAATTGAGTCACCCTAGCACGACTCTTAAGGTGTCGGGATGGAGGTTTACACAACGTGCATTCTGCACAGCTGTCCTCCTCGACAGTTGAATAATCACTCCCGAACCCTTCCCCTCATACACACGTTGGCCTACACTGACAAACTTGTTCTTTCTTTTCGTTTTTCAACGTGAAAATTGAAGGGGGAAAAACTCAGCAAACTTGCTAGTTTACCAGGAATAGTTGGTTTAATTGGCTGTTTGGCTTGCCTACTTGTTGCTAAGAAGCACGGTGTAATCATCAGATATAGAGTATCAAAGCCATTACGTCACGTTGTCCGGGCAACCAGATTTAAATATGTTCTAAACAATCGAACCTAGTTGTTTTCTAGTTTTTCTATTGCTTTGCTGTGTTCTCTCTTTGAAAACGAGAATAAATCAATTTCAAGAGAAAATCACTAGAGATCGAAACATAGCATTCAGTAGTGAAGCACTGCACCATGTTGACAGCGGTTTACAAGACGGTCTATTCTCAATAAATGCTTCAATCATTGGAAAAGTAAACTGCTTTATCACTACGCGAAAAAAAATTTCCTTTTCTAGAAAACTTTGGTCTGGCCTAGTATTTCACATTGTGATTTTGGTTTGTGTAGAACAGAAATTTGGTTACTACGGAAACGTGACAACGTCACACTTTGGTGCTCTATTCCCGTGAGGAGATACGATCCTGGGATGTGTTACCCAAAACCATAGTTGCTAACCAACCAACAACATTTGCAACTTATGAAACATATTCTTGATTAGAAGTAGAAATATTGCACTTATATGCTCACATACTTACATATATCCGCAAGTTGCACAAGTAGCTAATGTGCTAGTTAACTGGTTAGTATGCATAGTGCAAATCAAAGTATTGTAAACTTTGAAAGTGTATAGAATGGACTGTTTAGAAAGTCAGTGTATTACTTAAACGTGATGTATGTTTACAATACAATGTTCAGCCAGATTTGCGAAACATTAACGGAATACAAGAGAAGGAAATACACTGACTTTATAAACAGTCCTTATAACCTCTCGGTGCACTTTCAAAGTTTACAATACTTTGATTTGTATGTAGGGACCCTCTAGGCTAAGTCTATTTTGAGCCATGTCAGTGTTTTGAAAATACGCAAAAAACAGTCTAGTAGCTCAAAACGCCTCTGATTAATGCAATTTCACTCCCAAACGCTATCTTTAATGCTATCATCCATAAATAGAATTGTGTTTACACCAGACTATTCCTTTAAGGGAGGAGGCAATTCCTTTGTTCAATAGACAAGCCTCCTCTGAAAAAAAAACTTACCTTAGAAGAACTAAGATACATTTTTAGGGTTAAACAATGGTTGGAGTTAATCTTTAATCAGTTTACATCCTTACAAAGCAACAGTTCATTTAAAGGTGCTATGTGGACTTTTTTGTGTTTAAAACAGGCAAGCATGCAGAATGTGAAGAAACAACAGTGTTGACATAATGTCAAAAAGCCTAAAGGTGCTTTGCATATACATAGACTATGTATAATCTTAATATACAATACTGTGTTAGGCACCCATTAGCCTTGTTGTTTTAGCAATTTTATTATAACCATATATGTTAATTTTGACCGCCGTGCAAGCGAAGTGGCGGTGATAAAGGTTTAGTTTTTTTCTCTTCCGTTTTTCTCTTCCTCTTTCTTCAGTAATTTTGTGTTAATAATTACCGGGACACTGAAAGACTGGGCTGCATGAAACTTTGTGGGCATGTAGCCCCACAAGGATGACACGGAACCATTGATTTTTGTCCCCCCCTCCCCCCCACTGCGCCAGGCCCCACGAAAGGAGGGTAGGCCGGACACAGTTTTCTGTGAATATCTCGAGAACCGTAGAGCCATGTCAACTCATCCCATATCCACTCATTTGAGGTATAGCGCCACCTATTTGGTACGAAGTGTAATCGCAGGTATCTTTGGCTGACATGTTAAAAACTGCACGAAATTTGATGAGTAGGATCATTGATATCTTCTGAATGCATGCCAAGTTTCGTGGAATTCCGTTCATGGGGGTGCCATACAATAAATGAATATATGTGTACATTTAGTGACTGTACACCAATTGGCCTGTAGATGGCTGGACACAGTTTTCTTCTATTGTAATCGCAGTTTTCTTTGGCTGAGTTCAAAACTGCACAACAAGTGTAGGATCATTATCTGAATGCATGCCAAGTTTCTTGAAATTCTGTTCATGGGGGGGGGGGGCATATCAGCTACACACACACGCATTGACACACTCACACATAAAGACACACATACACAGTACACATGCATGCACGCACACACACACAGGTACACACGCACACACACACAGGCATGTGCGCGCGCACACACACACACACACACATACAAACACACTCATGCACACACACACACACACACACACACACACATAATAATACTGTATTTCTGATTAATTATTCATGACCGGACACATGCAGATATTATAGGTACTGTTAGGTACATTAGGCTCCAACAGCACTACCGCTTTCTGTCTCTTGCTGCTTCAGCTATCAGCAGCACCGGTTGAAGCCTGGAAATATTGTAAATACAGTAGCTGCTAGCCTAACTGGCTAGCTTATCATAGTCATGATTGGTCAGTGTGTTGATTAGACGGCCACCTACGCTGCAAAGTTCTGCGAGGAACACTGATATGTAAGGGATAACGGCCGCCGAGGTGTCCTGTTATACGGAATTAATGGACGAGGGCGAGGGGCAAAAAACTCCCCGACGCGCAGCGGACTCCGCCCGAGTCCATTAATTCCGTATAACTGGACACACCTCGAAGGCCGTTATCCCGCTTATCACCCGGTTGCCACTGTAAACACTGGAAATACGCGGTTCTGTTTAAAAAGAAGCTCACTAGTTCAGCTTGTTGTACAACTTTAGCATGGACAGTTCGCTTGTTTACAGTTGATTCCATTGTTGGGAAGCCTGCAACCAAAGATTCTAGAGCGCTGCAATCGTCGTCCTACTATGGTTGTTATAGTTACCATTCATAAGCATTGATATGGAACGGTGTCCTGTTATTCAGAATTAAAGGCCACCCGCCAGCCAATCAGAAAAGAGTATTTCTTCTCTCCGGGTGATAAATGTATATAATTTATTTGGAGACAGTGGCAATAACAGCAATGCTCTAACAGGTGTGTTATTTTATCTCTTTTTTTTGTTGTAGGATGTTGATTGATCAAAGACGCAGTCAGAGGTAGAAGAGGCGTGAAGCCCTCCCGATGTTCCTCATAATCTCATGGCAGAGAAGAAGCAGACAGTAATGGTGCTTCGAGAGGACGGGGCTACTGCCCCGGCCGTGGCCCCAACTACTGCTGCTGCATCATCCTTTTTTGTAGACCTCAAGCCAGGGCAGACCATTGAAGGAGGCAAAGATAAGGAAGCTTTGGAGGCTAGTGGAGAACCTAATGATGTTATGAAACCATCTCTAGGTTTGGTAGCAGGAAGTCCTTATGTAGTCACCTCCACATTATCCTCAGACACAAACTCTAGCCACCATCCTGAGAATTTGCCCCCAGAGGCTACAACCAAGGGCATCACAGTTACCCTGGATAACAACAACATGTGGAACGAGTTCTTCCGCTGCAAGACTGAGATGATTCTAACCAAGCAAGGTAGGCGAATGTTTCCGTCTTGCCGGTATCGCATTTCGGGGATGGAGCCTTTCCAGAGCTACCTCCTGATCATGGATATTGCTCCGAAGGACAACTATCGTTATAAATGGAGTGATCATCGCTGGGAGCCAAATGGAAAATGTGAGGCTCATGTGTCAGGAAGGGTCTTCATCCACCCAGAGTCCCCTGCTTCTGGTCACTACTGGATGCAGAGTCCTGTGTCATTTTATAAGCTCAAGCTTACAAATAATGTCATGGACCAAGACGGCCATGTCGTTTTACACTCCATGCATCGATACTTGCCGCGGTTGCACATAGTTCCTGCTGACAAGCAAGCAGATGTGATCGATGTGAATGGGCCAGATGTCATGACCTTCATTTTTCCACAAACAGAATTTTTTGCTGTAACAGCTTACCAGAACCTGAGTATCACGCAACTCAAAATCGACTATAACCCTTTCGCAAAGGGTTTTCGGGAAGATGCTTCCAACTTGCGCAGCTTAATGCCTAAGCTAGGATCCCCAAGTGTGTCAGAGAAAGGTGAAAGTAAGAATGATAAGGAGCTTGGACCCATTAAAAACAGTCTCAAAACGCTGTTTGCTAAAAGGGTCCCTGTTGGAAAAATTAAAAAGGAACAGGAACCTCCAGCCGTGAAAGAGGATGGGGTTGACTGCACCAATAGTAGTATCCAGCCGTCAGTCGTGATGGAGAAAAGGTAAGTGATGTAATGACTGATTTGATAATTGAATGAATGTAATGCATCTATTAACTGAATAAATGTCAGCATAAACAATATTGGTGATGAATGTTGTCCCCTTTTGTGGTATAACGGTGTTCTTAAATGGGAAATTCAATGATTACACACAAATAAACACTAGAATCGTGTCACTCCTGGCATAATCAGAAGTTTGTCTGAGCAGCTATATTTCTTTGTAACAAAACAATATAATAAAGAAATAACTGTTTTAAACCAATACATATCCAATTATTGAAGAATTTATTAATTTGTGTGACTTTAAATGTTGAATGAATGTTCTTTCTATAACTTTGAGATATTATGTATACTAGTATGTAGTTGTGTGAGTAGAGATTTGATCAATGCAGGGAATGCATATCATACGTGTTTTACCCTTGATTACCTATGATTTGTAAAAAATGTATCGTCAAGTTGTTTTTGTCTGCTTTCAGTATTGTGAAAAGACGTCCAAGTACCTTGTCTGAGCTGTTTCAAGGGACCCCGCTTAAACTGAGAAGGACAGCCCCTGAGAGCAGTGGTTCCAGTAGCACCTTGAAGAAGAAAAACGATGGCTGTGTTAACACTCGGGGCAACCTTGATCCTGAGAGGGAGCCACAAAAGTCAGAGCAAGAGGATGTACAGGCAAAGTCTGTTGTGAAGGAGGAGTTACACATAGATTTGAAATCCAAGGAGGATTCTGAACAGGCTCCTGATGTATCCAATTCTGTTCATGATCCCACAAGTGGTGAATCATTTGTTACACAGGAAAATGGACAGAAGGTTCCTAGCATTTCATCAACGGAAACACGGTCTGGTATAAAGTTCTGCAACTCCGAAGAACAAAGCCAGAATAAATCTGTTCCACAAAAACGATCAGGTGCTGCGGCTTTGCCCCTTCTTGCGTTGTTCTTTCAGCAGCTCAAATCAAAGCCAAAATCAGTCAAGCTCACCCCTAAACCTGATCATTTACTCTTTGAAAAGTTCAAATCACAACCCAAATCTGTCGATCTTGTCCAAAAACCTGATATTTCTTGTTCGTCACCCTCAACGAGTATTGTTTTAAAACCTAATTCCACACATCCTTCAGAATCATGTACTCAACTGGTTGACACCCATACCTCACCAACACTGACTCCTATCTCATCCAATAAAACTGTTGAAAGCATTGCTGTCGATGCCCCGTTAGAATGTTTGACATCTTCAAAAACTGATTACACAGCCTTTGTCAAAACATTCCCTGAAATCCAGACTTCTTCACTGTCCACTGAGACACATTCATCACAGTCCACTACAGACCCCTCTGACACTGACACAACGCCCACTACAAAATTTGAGGAACCTAAATCACAGTCCTTGATTACAAGTGCCTCTGAAGTCCCTGTCAACCATTCCACTACCCTTGCCACACCATCACCATTGTCATGCGAAGCTGATGGCCCTGCCTCAGCACCTGATTCACCATCATCCCCCGTCTTTTCACATGGTAGCCCTGCACCTTCATCTGACCAAGAACCAGTAGATCGTCTTCCTGATGAACTGCTGGATTTTCCTCAAGTCAGTGAGCAAGACAATGGCAATGAAGCGAGTGGTGGAACTGGTGTGGCTTCCCTTGTGGTCAACACTAGCAACCAGATATCTGTGGGGAAAAAGCCTAAGGGGAGACCCAGGAAAGGCAGAAAACGCAAACAGCCTGAGGAGCCGCTGTTGGTGAGTGGTCCTACAGACGTCCGCATGCAACCCAGCCTTGAAGATGTGGAAGGCCAATTATTTGTCTCCTTTACCTCAAAGGTAACTACATACTTAAGCCTAAAAGCAATATAATGCTGTAGGTGGTTGTATTTTTGTCATCTTTGAGGTTTATTGGATCTTTCTCTGAAGTCATGGTACAGTATTCATTGTTAATGATTCCAATGAGTAACAGGTGAAATTTCATTGTACTTAACAGGAGGCTCTTGAAGTACATCTGGATGACAATGATGAAGAATCTCCACCACCACAATTACCTGAGGTTATGGAAAAGCAAGGTACATCTAATCATTAGTGAATATTCCACTGTAAGTAGTAGAATACAGTAATTTGGGACATTCAGAGTGATTTACATTGTGATGTATTTTTGCAACAGTTGAATCCCTTGAGGCCATGGCTGAACGAATCGCCTCATTAGAGAAGGCCCTCCTTCAAGATTTAAAGGTCATGAAACACAAACAGGTCATCCACCCAGTTCTACAGGAAGGTAAGACCGATTAGCATGTGGTCCTAAAGCTCTTGATTACACTCTGAACAGGTGCACAGTTTGTAAAAAGAAGAGAGAGAAAGTTGCATACTGAATTAAATGAAGTGTAGTGTAGAAATAAAATCACACTTGATCACCATAAATGAAGCGGGTCATTTGTAATCTGTTTTTGTCTTTTTAAAGTTGGTCTGAAGTTGAATATACTTGATCAGATCTTAGCCATTGATCTGGTATATTTGGGTGTGGAACTACCGATTCCCCCTCCCTCTCCATGTCCTAGTACAAGCTCAGGGAGTGTGTCATCACAACGTAAGTATAACATGGAAAAACCCATAATTCATAAGCCATAATCCATCTGTTTATTAAGTTGATTATGTCTCATCATTAATATATTCCTCATAGTTTTTTTCTATTTTTTTTATTTGATGTATGACCTCCCTTACTTCACTCACATTGTAACTAGATGTTTCTGTGGACATAGTCCCTTTTGTTTCTAGGACCGGAAAAACAACAGATATCACCAAAATCAAAGGCTGGAGGGATAAATTTGTAGCACCAGACCCTAAAGAATCACCTCCTGAAGGTAAAACAACACTTCATACTATAAACATTCAACCTCCAGCTAATCTGGCATTAGGCCATATTCAAACAGTACCTGCCACCATAGTGCCTTTAAAATGGCATAAATTGCTATTCTGGTTAGACACCAACTGCATTTTGTTGTCTCTGTACTCGTACTCTGCACAATGACAATAAAGATTTTCTGTTTGAAGCTGGTAACAGCTCAGATGCAGCACTGAAGAATCGGTCAGCCTTCTGCAGTGACATGCTAGATGAGTACCTGGCCAGTGAGGGAAAGCTCATAGACGAGCGCGCGGCCAGTTTCTCCACGAGCAGCGTCACCCCTGTTTCTTACCAAATGCCCACCAAAAGCAGTAGTTACGTGCGGACACTGGACAGCGTGCTGAAGAAGAGGGCACCTGCATCCGTCGCTCCAACCCCCAAATCTGTTCCACCTGTTACCCCAGCTGCCTCCCAAACCAAAAAGTCCAAGGTATCTCCTAAGACGCAGAAGTCAGGAGCAAGCACGGCTCGCAGGTCATCCAGGACAACCACTCCCAAGGCAAACCCCACAACGGCACACCCACCTTCATCCACACCTGAAACTCAAGATGCTCTAGCCAGCAAAAAGTCATCATCCAAGGTCAAAAACACCCTAAAGCCACCAAGATCAAAGACGCTGTCAATCAAGGATGCAGTGAAGAGTGACACTAGTTCAGTCACCAAGGCAGGTCACTCAGACACCCAGGCAGGTAAATCTGTCTGGGGACGCGATGTGACCCTGCCTCGCACTGTGTTGAAGCTGCTGGAGGTGGAAGATGGATCGGTGTGGGAAGGGAAAGAGCGCACATTTGTCACAGAGGAACGGGCCTCCATTGCACTAGCAGCCCTTGCCTCTGCCACGGTACTGACGTGCTTTTAATTCTGCTTTAATTATGAGATTGTTGGTGTCTGTTTCTGTGCAAAGATAAATATTTTAATGAAATTTGTTTTGATTCTTAAATTATTGTACACTTTTATCAAGTTGGAAGACAATAACCCAGAATATTCTAAACGATTGAGGATGAGGATATACAAAAAGTTAAAGCAGGGGTCAGGAACCCATGGCTCACTAATTTGAGCTGAGGTTTTCATCACGGTTAATAAGTAGCTAAATTATTACACTAGTGTGTAAATCCAACATGAAACGCCAATGGCTAATTATTTTTCTAAATGCTAACACCGTTTCTAAATGAGTGACCTCAGTCTGTACCAAAACTAAATTTTCATTGGACAATGTGGCTCGACACTGAACGATGCGGACAGACAAGTTAACTATTTTGGAGTGAGCTGCGTCTGTTTTGCCTTGAATATTAATGCAACGTTTGCATTGATATCAGCATGACATAGTAAGAAAAATGCATACAAAGAGCTCTAGTGGAATGTAGAAGTTCCCAACCCCTGTTCTAAAGTGTCATCTATTTACCTAAAAATGAGTATGTCATTATGGCCCATCAGTATTCACCGGTGGTTGAGTAATTTCATCTCACTCATGGTAAAAGTTAATGTATTATAACTGTGGTATATAGTATAACTAATACCCTTTTCACCTGTTGTATCCACCTCCCAGGGAGTTGTAGGGGAAAACAAGGTGGCCATGCCAATCATCAAACGTCGAGCGCCACCCTGCCTCCGTCCCCACTGCCGTCTGGGCTGTGTATGTGCCAGCCTGGTTCAGGAGCGGCGCCACAACCACTGCGGAAAGCCAGAGTGCATGCTGGGATGCAACTGCCTGCGGCACAAAGTTGTTTTGCTCAAGAAGCATGAGGAGGTGACTGAGGGCTCAAAAGAATCTCCATCGTCTCAAACCTTGACGGAGGACGAGGAGGGCTCCATCAAAATGAAGAGGAAGAAGAAGAAAAAGAACAAATCTCTGGCCTATGGTAAGGCCTGTGTTTCCCAAATTAGGTTAATATTAAGTGATATTGCTCCTTTTCTGACCATTTGTGTCTTTCTTTCTCTCTCTGTGATATATAGTGCTCACAGATCCTCCAGTAACCTCAGAGCCAGCCACCCGTGTGAGAACAATCTGGAAGTACGAAGAGACAGAGGCTGATCAAGATGAGCTGCACATCCCTACTCCAGTCTACCTCCCCTGCCCTCTACGTTATGATATTAAACCAGACTCTGAGGACATGGTAAGAGCTTGTCTGAATGATTACATGTCTTCATACATGCAAAGATGAAAATCCAAAGCCCAGTATTTTCGTGTTTTTTTATTTCTTTTTCTGTCAGTTACTTCTTTCGTATACATTATGAAGTGCTAAATGCTTTAGATTTGACTAGCTTGTAATGCAGTTCACATTTTTCCGTAGGACAATGATGAGGGCATGATGACTTGTGCACGTATCCGGCCCTATGAAGCCAAGACCTCAAAGGAGTCCAACAGAAAGGTGAAGTTATGGACTCTGATGTCATGGAAATTGATAGCAAACAGTAACTGATAACAGCTTGTCATGGCTTTATGAGCATGTATACAACACAACATAAATGCTTGCTTATACCATAGATTGCCTGTCCTTGTGAATGACCTTTTTTACCTTCTTGTAGCAGTTTAATTTTCTTTTGATGACTTTTAGAGGAAACAACACAAGAGCTCCACCTCTGGACAATATAATATATTTTTTTATTGCATTTCAGGAAGAGAACGTCCCAGTAGACTTGGCAGATGGTATGTACTATACATTCAATATTTTTCCTTAGAAGCATATCATGGTGCTGACAGGTGTCACATATTACAAAATGTCTACCATCATAGCACCATCATTGGCAATTTTAAAATCGCTAAAAGTGGGTGGCATCACATCAAGTAGGATACAATTAATTCAATATGGCATAATGTTATGCACCAAGACAATATGGCACTATGCAACATAAAACCATACATGTGCATGGAATCACAACAATGACATATCATACAGTATAATAAATTCACATGACTTGGGAGAATGGGAATGTTGACGAGAGGAATAATTGTGAAAGTTGGAGGGGTATGTGATGCTAGAGGCACAGGCCTACAATCCAGTGTGTTGGTGGAGCGTGTTGTAGTGTTCAGGACCTACTACTCTAAAAGTCCTGTCACCCATAGACTGGACACCAGAGGCAGGTACAGAAAGCAGACTGGAGTCAGAAGAGCATAGTGAACAAGAGGGTGAGTATGGATGAAGGAGGAAAGAGGTTTCCATACTACAACGGAATATTCAAAATAGTCATGCTTCAAGGGAATCCCTGTCGTTATCTTGAACCCTGCCAGGTTTCTGGAAAAGGATCCATGCACTTCTCTGGCACAAAAATAAAAAATCCTACATTTTAATGGCTATTTTACAATGATATTCTTAAAAAACATGTACCATACATGTTGAAAGTGAGCTGATTAGTATACCCTGAAGAGGTGTCCATACTACAACGGAATATTCAAAGTAGTCATGCTTATGGAAATCCCTATTATTATCTTGAACCCTCCCAAGTTTCTGGAAAGGATTCATGCGCTCTGGCACAAGAATAAAAAAGCCTATATTTTATTGGCTATTTTATGATGAAATTATTAAAAACATGTACCATACATGTTGAAAGTGAGCCAAGTAATATACTCTGAAGAGGTGTCCATACTACAATGGAATATTCAAAGTAGCTGTGCTTGAGGGGAATCACTGTTGTTATCTTGAACCCTCCCAATGATTAATGGTACAAAATATAAAAAAGCCTATATTTTAATAGCTGTTTCATGATGAAATTCTTACAAACATTTACCGTTTAAGTGAGCTGAGTATTATACCCTGAAGTAGGCTGTTTGTGCAGCTACGTGTGGGTGAACTTGCTTCTGAGAGGCTAGGTCAAGTACAAAACACCAAGCACTCTGTAATGAATAAGGTACCAGATTAGTGTCAACGCTATCAATGGGAGTTGATGGGAACAGGCAGGTGATCTTCAGGTCATACCGGTCCTTAAAAATTATTGTGGGAACATCAGTCTCCTACCCTCTTTATACAGGACAAAACGCAATGAGGTATGTGTTGTTTTAGAAGGTTAGGGTCATTGAAAGCCAACCTAAGAGGAGATGGACAGTAGATGCCTCCAGTGAGATAATGAACAGAATTAGACTGTTTCAAGTGGTGGCAGAAGCTAGAAAATGGTGACCAGTAAAAATGGTAATACCTGTAGAAAATTACAGTCTGTAATTTTTCTTCCTCATCAGAGAGTGGTCATGTTGATGAGCCAGAGCCTGGTGAGTACACCCATGGCCCCTCCAAGCGCCTGGAGGTTGTGTCCGAATGCAATTGGGACCGACGGACCGACCGCACGTACATCATGCGGGTGCTGTGCGAGCACATGGACAAGGACCGCCTGAAGACGCCCTTTTGGATTGGCAAATACCGCATCCAGCCCATCTCGCAGACTGTGGTGGATGAGGGCCAGGGGCCCTGTGTCAACTACAAGGTCCTCATCTCGCAGCCGCAGCTTGGCTTACTGAAGGATAAGATCCAGACTCGTTTGGAGACCAAACCACCGGCTCCACCTGTGGAGAAAGCTGCTCCAGCTCCACAGAAGCCTGCAGAACAGCAGAAGCCAGCAGAACAGCAGAAGCCAGTTGCAAGGCCAAAACTCACGCCTGAGCCGAAGGTTGAACCGAAAACAAAGCCCAGAGTGATGGAGCCCTTGCCCAAACTAAAACCAGATCAAGGCCTCCCCTTCCTGGCTGGTGTCCCTACAGCGGGTCTGCTTATTGCCCAACGAAAAAATGGTGAAGGCTGTCCTGTAACGGTATGTTCCTACATAATATTGCACTTACATGCTGCTTGTGCTATACTACAATTCCCCATCACTGCAGTACAGATTTGTAGTAGAAGTGTTTGTCATGACTTTGTCGGCAACTCTTCTGTTTTGGTCTTTGATATTTCATACACTATATTTTCAGAACAATGCTGAAACTGCTGCATATTAGTGTAGAATATGTCATGTGCTCATACCATTCTTATGTCTCCAGGTGAATGGAAAATCGTACCCTAAAGCCAGACTACAGCTTGGTCACATGGGAGCACTTCACCCAGCCAACAGGCTAGCTGCATACATCACAGGCCGTCTGGACCCTGTGAATCTACCAGGGTATCCAAAATCTCAAGCCCAAGCCGCAAGCACGGCCAATGCCACAGTTACAACTACTGCTAGTGATGTGATGGTTACTTCTGTTACTACAACAGCAGCAACTCCTCTGCTTCAAAAATCCACAGGTGAGCCATCCTTTATTTTCTTTTTTCATAGTTGGCGACAGTGGAAGCACCCCTTTGGGGTCACATAGGTCTTCTAAATGGCACACTAAGGTTTTTGTGACATGTTTTGAGTTTTGACAAAATTCAAAGTTCAAAGGCAACCATGATGACAAAGGTGAAACACCCATTAAGAGTTCATTTTGAATGGATTTGGATTGAATCAGATATGGGAAATACCAACAATCTTGATTCCAAAAAGTTGCCTCTAAATGGATACATAAAATGTAACACATTCTCTGTACAGTGCACCAACTTATTGTAAAGTACTCTCTACAAGCAAAACATACTGGTAAAAAAAAAAAGAAATTCCAAGGGGACAATGGCGATTGCAAATCTTCTGCATTTAATGAAAATGATTACTATCTTGATTGTATGGAGAGTGTCAACCAACTCCTGAATGTGTTCCTCTGTACAGTGACCAAGCCCTCTGTGGGAAAGGTCTACACCCAGTTTGTGGTCAACCAGCTCTGCTCCCAGCAGCAGAAGCTGCCGTGCACTGGGGGTGCTCAGCTGTTGGGCAGTGTTCAGAAAGTAGTCTTATCTTCCAACCCCGTGGTTGTGGTGGGCCATCATGTTGCCGCCCAGAGTACCCAAAAAGAACAGGGGTCTGGGGATAACAAAGGACCTATCGTCGTCACTCTGTCTCCAAGCAAACAGGCCCCACAGAAGGGCTCTGTTGGCACCTTGGCATCCTCGGTCACAACAGCTGTTACTACCACTACCACTACTCCAACCACCTCAGGCACCTCAGGTACTGGTCCGGTCATCCATGTCCATGCCTTGTAGTCCTGGCGACATAAGTCACTTGACAAAAGCTAAATGGGTCTGGCAGTGTGTTTTGATTTCTACGGCAACTTTTGTACTTAGATAGCAAATTGATTTATTGCTGAGCCCCGCCCCCCCTTTGTTACTGCTAACTCGGACAAACATTACCAGAGCTGACTAGAACTGCAATGGGAGATGTTAGCATGTCTGTAACAACAAACACTAAAGAAGCACTTTTGGAGACTTAAGGATCTGATTTCTTTTAAGGACTCCAGTATCTCATGGAGGGATAGGTATACAATTAAAATCTAGCTTTTTCGTAGATGACAGACATAGACGGGAGGTGTTATTCACTCTTTTGCTAAGTGAACGTTATGCTACATCGGTTTTGCATGCACACGTTAATTTACAAAGACACTGCCATGTAAGGAACAGGGTAAAGAAGTAAACACAGTCTCTCCAACTTTGTTAACTTGAGGTAAATAAATCTTACATTGCTGTCAACAAACCTCATAACGTCTGCAGTGCTAGCTTGATGACCAAGAGATGAGGCTTCTCCCTTGTTTTATTGTTCAGTGAACTCTCTGCACCTCCAATTTAACCTTATCATTACCATCCACAACATGTTGAAGTCTTTTTAATGCAAAATCCTGTCCTTTTGTCTCTCAGTAGTTGGCTACCAAGTGTTATGTAATGTCATTCGGACATTAGTAATGATTAGCTAACTATTCTAGCTATCTAAAAGTAAAACCTTTAACAAGCCCCTGTCAACAAAAACATGTTTTCTTCACTCTCTGATTGGTTGACCAGAATTATGACTCATCAACTCCATTTCAAAAGTTTAGCTGTACATGCTGTCCTGGAGGACAAACATTATTTTGTTTTTAAACCCCACTTTGTTGAGTGATACTTGTCGCCAGGATTGTAAAGGGGCCTTCAAAATGCCCCTGCCCTTGCTAAGCCTGTCTACTTGCAGAGTAAGAACTGCCTTTCGTGCCCCTGTGCCACTGCTGCCATGCTCTGGTGTGTTTGTCCTGACCCTTCATACACATTTCAATCTCATTCATCAGCCCATATCAGGGTAGGCCTGCCCCCCTCTTCGAGTGTCCAGATTCACTTTGAATTCATGAACTGTCTGACACAGCTTAACAACACACATACACACACTAGTGAATTGTGCTGTGTAGGTTATTACTGGAATGAAGAAAAGAGGGCGGCAGTACTCCTTGATGACTCCTTGATTTCTTTACCGCACACAATGCTCTTACCAGTGCTGCTGCATAAGCGTGAAATTCCTGCAAGTAAGCCTATATTGTGGTCCGTGCCCACAAAGCCTATCGACAACAGTAATTATGTGATTTCGGGTGATGCATCCTTTCTTTGTGCGTTTGTGTGATTGTGTGTTTGTTTTTTTGTTTTTTTTTGTGTATGTGTTATTGCTGTGGTCACTTTTTATCATGTTGCATCTTGGATGCGGTGAATTGGTGTGCTTTTTTCAGAGGTGAGCATGGTTGGCGTTTTTGTGATGCATTCATGTTTTCGCTGATGTGCTTAATGATGTGCTGATGTGCTTGATGTGCTTCTTATTTTGCTGTATAAAACATGTTGAATATACCAAAACGATCCATCTAGATAATCTGAAGCCAAGATAACATAAAGCTACATTTTTAAAATCAATAATCATTCAAGACATACACAATGCTGCTTTTTTCTATGGCATTATACTCACCAAGACAAAAACAAATATAATCTCCTCTCTCTCCAAAGGGTATAACATACCTGAATCACTGTTGCTATTCCTACTGTATGAAGGTTCATGAACTCATTCTTGTCTGACTCCATGATTTCAGATGGGGCACCTCAACTCCAGACGGTAGTGAAAATCGTTCCTCGCCAGCAGCCGGTAGGGGTGCCCACTCCAGCTGTTAGGGCCGTCGCCCCAGCAACAATAGGAGCCCGGAATATTTTGGCCCAGAATGCCAGTCGAGTCTTGCTTCAGCCAGTTCGAACTAGCTCTGGGGCGACCCTCTACCGCAACCCCAATGGCCAGCTTGTTCAGCTCGTGCCCCTTAGCCAGCTGCGGAACCTTAAACCCAATTTTGTGCTGAAAGACCAGACTAGTAAGTACAGAATATAATAATCATACTTCATTTATGCTTGAAAACTCAATGTGGACCTGAATATACAATGTAAGAAATATCAAGACCTCAGAATCTTTATGGAATAGATTTTGGTTAAAATAAATCAATAAACATCAAGGAAACAGATGTTAAGATTAGTCCTTAATGTGTTGAAAGGGCAAATAAGTTTTATTTTTCTTTAGGTCTGCATTGTTGGTAACATTTTTGTATTGTGATGGTTATGTGAAGGATTAGGATATATTACAACCAAATCTTACAACCATATCTTTATGTTTCTGCAGGAGCTTTTGTGCGGTTACCCTCTCCAGTTGTCCTTGGAACTAAACCCAGAGGACCCACCCAGAATGCTGTTTCTTCACCTCTAACAAACACCTCCGGTGCATCACTGGCCGTTGCCACCCCGACCAGCTCCTCCTCAGTCACAGCGGTCTCAAGCCAAAAGCCAATCACAACCAGTGCTGTGAGCGCATCAAGTTCAACTACCAGCACTTCCCCACCTAAAGCAGCCAAGGTCATCTCCCTGTCTGGGTCCTCTGCTTTCGCCATTAAAACAGTCTCGCCTGCGCTCAAAGGAGCTCCAGAGTTCTTAGGGGACACTGGAACTCACACCGTGAGGATCTTACCAACCAGTCCCGGAACTCAAGGGCTCCCTCTGGCTCTGGGGGCAGCTAAACTTGTTCCGGCCAGTGGAAGTTTCACCTTGCTTCAACCACCAACCACCAAGACCGGTGTAGCTCTTAGGCCAGATAGAGTCTCAGTAGCCCCCTTATCAAACAAACCTCCACTGGTGTTGGTTGTGGACAAACCCACAGCAGTTCCTGTTGTAGAAAAACCTGCCACAGATCCTTCACCGAGTAAACCCTCACCAGTTCCTGTTTTGGCCAAACCTCAAGCAGTGTTGCTGGTAGATAACTCCAAAACAGTTTTTGCAGTAGGCAAACCAACAACAGCGTCGGGACGTTCAGCCTCTACTGTCCTTACATTGGTGAAAACTCCAGAAGTCCAGAAGCTGTCAGACAAATCTCCAGAGGTTTTTTTGGCAGTGCCAGATAAGGACAAACCTCCAACATCTGCAGTTCCAGAGAAACTTTCAGCGCCGGCTGTTAAAAATGAACGTTCACTCTTAGTGTCAGACAAGTTGACAACAGTCCTTTCATCTAACAATGCTGATCAACTACCTGAAGGCCCTGTGTTGGACAAACCCGATGTGGTACCCGCATCAGGCAGTTCTGCCTCTGTGCAGAAAAGACAGGAAAGCATTGTCACAGATACCACAGCAGAAGGTTCTGTTGGATCCCCAATAGATCTCTCTGCAGACCACAGCTTTTCCGGTGATTCAGGTCTGACCAGCCCAGTAAAAGCTGATCAGCCGAAGCCGACCGGTCCTACCAACAACACTCCACCTGGAGATGGGAATACTCCCTCGGTCGAAACCTCAAAGGGAAACTCTGTGTCAAACCCCTCTGTCTCTTTCCGGAGCGACCATATGCAGGCTGAAAAAGCTGTCCCAGATGGTGAGCCCATGCTCTTTAAAGAGATGCTGAATCTAGCACCACTAAACCCCTCAGTGGATGAAGTAGACACTATACACATCGACAGTGACGACCATGAAGATGAGGATTGCATTGTTGTGTCAGAAAAGAAGCCAGCAATGGAGGAAGGAGAGATTGGCTCAGATGTTGAGATCGTGGGAGACACTTTCATCCTGACTGATGACTCTGATATGGACTCTGACACGGATGAGTCTGTTTGCGTGATCAGTGTAAGATTCAGTACAGTTGTAGACCAATATAGCTAACTATACCTGAGCTGCTATTCTGTAGGTTCATTACATTATCAGACCATGAACATGTTTTTTCTTGACCTTGTTCAGAATGCACTGCTCTTGGCATTTGTATGTTATGTGTATCGAATGTTTGAGTTCATTAAGTGTTTTGATTTTTTAACCCATTGTAGGATTTTAGTGATGAGGACAACACTGTTGACATCGAGACCGTGGATGTGTCAACTATGTCACATAACTCTGATTTAAACAAAAATAAATTAAGGTAAGTAAAGCAGTTCAGATGAAAATGTAAGGTTATGCAATATATGGGAGATGTATATACCCACAGAATAGAATTGTTGACATAATTTATAGAACTTTATCTACCGGTATGTTAATGTCAATGTGAAAGTGAATGTTCAGTACATACATTAGGGGTGTGAATCTCTCATGTAAAAGACGATACGATTCACATCTAGATACATGGGCATGATTCGATACAAGAAAAGATACATGTTCATAAAAAACGATTCAGTACGATTCAATGCGATACGATTCGATGCAATTCGATGCAGTTCAAGAATGGAAAGCATTCTGAAAGATTTTTTTATCAATTGCTCAAGGTGCACATTAATTTTATGTTATCAATTATCATGGTCATGGTTGTCAATAAGGGCAAAACAAGTGTGAATATGATTATCTAAACTGAGGTTTGTATCATATACTGTATTGAAATGAAAAAATAATAGTCTACATTTCAGTCAAACACAGCAGCCAAATACAACATAAAAATACATTTTTATAGATATTATAGATTTTATAGAGTTATATCTGATTGTTTTCAAGGAGCTGTAGCCTATTGTTGAGGTAAGACAATACCGAAATAAAATAAAACTGTGCTTAAGACACTGTTGGCCTTTTCTCATAGCCTACAAGAATAAGGCCTATACATATCAATGAACTCTCTGGGCTTATTTTGTTCCAACGGTAGACCTAATATGCAGAAACCAGAAACTCAGTGCCACAAGTCTGAGTGAATATGAACAAAATAATAATAATTTGTGCATCGTTTTAGCAGCAAGGGCCAAATTATTCTTTAACATTAAGGAAATCCCTTCATCAAACGTAAGGCTACTCTACAGACTATTTTCTTAAGTTGCAGTAGATATATGGGTTTTGAGGTCCTTTGACAACTTTGGGCAATGAATGTAGCCCAAAACGAACTGCATTACCCACAAATCCGTGCCACGTGTAGTTTCAAAACCGGAAGTGGGATAAACGCGCTGCTAGCAACGTAAATGAGAGTCTGAGCGAACCGATTCGTAACAAGTAAATCGATATAACGACCGGTTCATTTCAGTTTCACGTATCGATGTAGCCGTATCTTACACGTTAAAAACGGATACCGATAAGTATCGGTTAATCTTTACACCCCTAACATACATGTATATTGATGTTGTTAGTTAATATTCAGTGCTGAGAAATCTCAAAAAAAAAAAATGAATGTCACAACAATGTGTTTAGGTAGGTCAGAGAAGAGGGAATCCAACTCATTACATTCTGATAGACCTGCTTTTAAAGGGGCTATGTGTAGGAATCTGATTTTCTTGATTTAATCATTACATTTGCAGCAGTACTCTTCCATTGATTTGCATTACATGTAATACAGCGGTACAACTTGGTATAAAGTGATGTTACAAGATAACTGGCCTAGCTGGCACTAGCTGGTTTGCATGGTAACTGTAGTGGACATCTGGGCAACAGTATAGGCGATTTCGACATTACATCAAAACAATTTCTAGGTCAGTTTTTCATTTTTCATTTTTCATTTTTTAACTTAAAAACCACATAAAGCATCTTAAAAGGGCCTAAAATGGACACTAGGATTCTCACATTCTCGATTCTGTTAAATGACACTGTTGGTTTTTAACTGATATGATGAAACAAAATGAAAACAAACGCTCTTCGTTGTCTCACTGTAGTCAGAAGAGTGCGCCCATTTTGGAAAGGGCTCAAAGGCTTGAAGGCCACAAACACAATGAGAGGCTGCGCCGGAACTTCATGAGGCAGTGTTTCAGTAAGCTGCAGCTGTCGCTGAGTCTCTCTGACCCCAAGCCATCCAAAATATGCATTATCCAAGAGGTGAGATTTTTTTTTTTTTTTTTTCAGTCTCTTATCATGTTGTGTGAATTGGTAAAATGATAATGACCCAATTTATTTGAAAATTGCTTTATTTGTACAACCAAAACTATTAGCTTGCTGATAATTTCAACATGTTTCTTTCAAGGCCACAAAACAAATTCGTGAACTTCAAACCCAAGGATTTTACCTGCGAAATGAAAAAGATGTGCTGATTAAAAAGCAGAGGATATACCTCAAGAAGATATCAGAGTCCTCAGGTAAGCTACACGTCACAAGTAATGCTCAATAGTGGAATTATGCCAGATACCAAAGTAATAATGAATACAATTGTAGGACACTATGGTTGATTTATTCTTTTTCAATTCTTCGTCTTTTTGTGATATGATTTTCATAATGTGTTTGTACAGACATAGTGGCATGTTGTAAGAAGTCACAAGTAATGCTCAATAGTGGAATTATGCCAGATACGTAAGGGATAATGTATAGAACGCCGGTCATTATGGGGAAAATAAGTCCCACATGGCGAACCGGACCCCGACGCGCCAGCGGAGAAACAAATAGTTCGCAACACACGCTGAACTTGAATCAAACATTCTTTAGAACACAGCTGATCAACCGTCTGCTTTCAGTTTTGAATGAAGTTCCAAGCACAAACTCCGTTGCCATTGACAGCGGTCATTCTTGTTTTCAGAGGTCCTTTCCCAAGAAATAATGACCGCTAGAACTTTCGGAAATCCCATTCAAGTCAATGGAGCATTCTACTTGCATTGTGAAGAGCCGTATAATAACAAAGTAATAATGAATACAATTGTAGGAAATTATGGTTGATTTATTCTTGTCCAATTCTTTGTCTTTTTATGATATGATTTTCATAATGTGTTTGTACAGACATAGTGGCACATTTTAAGAAAAGCAGTTTAGCTGTCCCTGGGTACCTGCAACATGATGTGGTGATTTCAAGGGCAAACAGAGCCTCATCCAGTGTTACAATATTGTCTGGCTCTTGTTGTCTACAGGGAAGTCTGAGGAGATGATTCTAAAAAAGCTGCAGGAGATCAGCGGCAGGCAGAAGGTCATCGAGGAACACAGGAAGCGGAAGCAACAACTGTCTGTGTTGTCACTACCGAAAGAGCTAATTGTCTGCCCACCAGTCCCTAGCTCTGAAAAATCCTCTTCCCCCACTCCTTCAGCCACAGCAGGCTCCAAGCATGGCCCTGATGCCAAGCGTTGGCCTGCCCAGCAGCCTGCCCCTCCCCCAACCTACCAGGCTCCTTTGGTAGCTCCGCGTCCAGAGAAGCGGCCTAAAATACTGCCCAACATCCTCAGTAAGAGGTCCAGAGGTCAGTATTTAATTGAACACCATTTAATTATTTGTATAGCAATATTTGTTTAATCAGAGACACTGTTTGGTTGGCGCCCATTTTCATTTTATCCCGTGACCAAGTTTGAACCTATTTTTTCCACAGTACTTTTCCATTAGCCATGAGTAGGCTATATCACTATTCGCCTTATTCACCCGGTGGCCATTACGAGGCTAAAGGGTACACTTGCCATTACACCTTAGTCCAGCAGATGGTGGTGGTAATGCACTCCGTTTGCAAACTGCTAAAAAAACACTCACTGAAGAAGAAGAACAGGCCAGTGAACCCTTCTTCTCTTTCGGTGAGCTTTTTTTTTGGCAGTTTGCAAACGGAGACGAATAGACTGAAATGTATTGGATCAATACCAGCACATGATAATCAAATGTCTTTTGTCATAGTTTTATACATGACTAGTATATCAGTTTAAAGATTGTTAACCTCTCAAGTTTGGGGAATCCTTTTACACTAAAGTATTGTAACTGGTTTTGTAACTGGATGTTGACCATGAACTCATTTCTCTCGTTTCTAGCCCCTCCAGTAGAACCCCCAGCAGCTCCGCCTCCAGTGCCCGCTTCAGCGTTCGCGGTTATAAACCCCATGTTGCCCGGCCAGCAGATCATCACGCTGTCCAACCCCCTGCACTCTCTCCTGCCCCTGGCCTCCCTTTCCAGCCTCCCAGGTCACAAGTCATCTACGCCAGGTATACCTTGAAATCTTTCAGTTGTTATATCCGCGAGTGTGGTGACCTGACTTCCCCATTTGGATTATGTGACACTTGTATTACCTGCGTTAGGTAGTAGCTTTGTTTTGGGCATTTGTTATAGTTTTGAACATAGCACGATTAATATTTACAGTTTGTTACGGCCAACTGTTTAATTGCACATAGACTGGCCTTGTTGTAGCAATTTTTCAAGGGGATTGGTTCTCAGCAATGATCAATTAGGCGTGTGCTGTTTTTCTCCAAGGCGTGGCTGCGGTGAGCATCAGAGTCCCGGCTGTGCCAAAGGCCATTCAGCTAGAGGGTACTCATTCCCTCGTGTCTGACCAAACTCCAAAAGTGGACAAACCAGCAGGTAGTTTGACTTTTAGTCAGAATTAAATTGAATGAATTAGATATTTTTACTCTGTCATGGTTCTCTCTGTCACATAGTTCTCACACTCAACTGCTTGAGAATGTTTGAGTTCTGAGACAAAGACTTGATCAATTTGTTTAGCTATACATAAGCTAATTACAATGAAAACTTTTGACCTGAATACAGCCTTATTTAATTGTCAAAATGGCAAATGTGTTTGAAATGGTGATAGGGAATCTTAGGATCTCTGAAAATGAGTCTTTAGTCAGTAAATTATACTGTCTACTACTGTATTTCAGTCTCCAGTACTTTTCAGTGTTTCTGATCAATGTTTTTATAACCTTTCAGCGAATGCCATCAGTCTACCCAAGATAGTAACGGTCATGTCCTTGGTACCTACCATGGAAAACTCGGTCACAAGTAGTAATATCACAGCCCAGGAAAAGACTGATCCTGCTGTTTGCTTACCCTTGGCCACAGTAAGCACACCAGCCCCTCCGAGTACAGATATACTAGAGGAGGGAGAGGTCCCGGATGGGCCGCTGACCGTAGTCAGGGAGCTCACCGCTCATCTGAAGGCCTCAGCTGATCTAGAAGGTAACGAAGAAGACGAAGGAGACGAGGAGGAAACCAGTGAAGCGCTGACGAAAGAGGGGAATGTTGACCCCACTCTGATGTCGCTGCTCAATGAGATCGTGTTCCTCAACCAGCAGTTGGGCGGCGATGGGTCCAAGCCGTCCACTCCTGGTGACATCCCGCCACCACCAGAGCCAGGCGAGGTCCTGGTGGACCAGCCAAGGGGTGTGGCACTGGACGACGAACGTTCCCTCAGCCCCTTGTTCCTCCGCCTGGACGATGACGATTCCACGACCTCCACCCCCACGAAATCTACGTCTAGTCACAAAACCCAGACGGCAGTGGATGATCCTGTCAAAGCAGCGGTCGGATCAGAACCAGTCGTGAAGGTGGCACCCGCTTCCGGGCCCACTCCGCTGCTCACCCCTGTTCCGGTCCCTTCCACGACCACAAACGGACAGAGTCCACCAACAACGCCCAGTGCTGCCAAAGGTGATGCATTGGCCCCGCCACCTCTCCTGCAGATGAAGGCAGGAAGTGTAGCGCCACCTGTGGCCCCGTCGCTCAAGGACAACTCGTCATGGCGACCTATGCCCAAACTTGTTCCTTTGGGCTTGAAGGCCACACCACAGGTACCTCTAAGTCGGGGAACTGGCTCAACCCAGTAGACGTTGTCCTTGTTTTGTTTTGTTTTATTTTGGTTTGGTTTGGGGTTTTTTGGTAGCAAAGCAATCAGGGATTTGTTCTTAATCTGATGTATATTTAAATTGATGGAAGAGAAACTCTCATGTTTGTGTGTCTGTATTTTTGTTTCTGTTCGGCTTGTTTTTTTAAAACAAGCACTGCCTGATGTGCCTACCTGCTTATCCCAAAGACGTGTTTGTCCTAATTTCAGTAATATATCCTAAAACAGGGAAAACATACACATCTTAAGATGAGGAAGATATAAGAAATTCAGAAAGTATAGGTAATACTTGAACCTGCTGTTTTTCTTTTGGTTTGTGTTGAATCTTTTAAAAAAAGCGTATATATTGTTTAGTTTTTTTGGTGTTTCGGTTACAGTTGTTTTTCCTCTTGTCGGGAAGAGGACATGCAATACATAACAATCTACTTGAAACATGAGATGTAAATGGCTTATACGAAATAGTTATGCCTCCGAGATGGAGATTGTGTTCATATGTCACCTTTTCTTCTAAACATCTTTTGCATTTTTATGTAGGTGTGGTGGGGTCTCTCCATATTGGAGCAGAGACCACCTTTAAAGCATAGGAGATAACTAAGCTAGTTCAAAGATGAATGTAAGTTTGGCAGACAGATTTAGCCTTTGGGTGTGAGTCGCTGCTCCCTTTGTCACACTTGAAACTCTGTTTAACAATTATTCACAACACAACAGTGTAATAAAGGCTGTGTCCCATGTGACTTTGTACAAACATCTGTAGGGAGATGCTGGGGTAGTTGACCTTTTGTGTAGACATTTGTTTTTCCAATGAACTGTGAAGCGTTAAGAGTCCGCCTATCTTAACATTTCACGCTATCTTTTATCATGATTATGAGAAACATACACTATGAAGCCCTTGAGGATGGCAATGTTTTAACGCTAATAATGCAATAATACAGTATAGTTCTTAGTATAGGGTCATGACTTTTGTGCTTGTTCATCTTTTTACCCTTGAGTTGCTGGCTCAGAGAAGCGCAGGTTGTTATCACTGCAGTTTTCAGTGTTTTGGACCACCATGGTTTGTGTGCAAGATTTCAAAGGGACTCAGACAAGTTTGTTGATCACCCACCACCTATCGAAAGATTTTAGTCAAGCAATCCAGCTCTATAATTGGTTGGTTGAATGATCTGTCCTACCACTTTCTTTGCAGTCTACTAGGGTTAATTGAATTATTGTACAAAATAATGCACAGTTAAAACGCATAGGAACCCCATCACCAGTATTATCTACGTACCCATAGTTTACTTGGTCATTCCCAAAAACAACCTGAGCACATCGACACAGTGTGGGTTATTGTCGTTTCACTACAGGATATATTCCTTATGCAAGTCCTGTGTTCAGTTTTTGCAATCTTTGGTTGCAGAAGTACAAAGTGCATATCTGTGTGTAAATATCTTGAGAAGGACATTGTCTATAGTTCATTACTGTGAATACTGCAAGATTTAGCATGTACATTTTGTCAGTTTTTGTATGTTTATCGGTCACATTAAGAATTGTTTGGGGTTTCCTCTATGAATAAGCCTGATATGTCCAGTATATAATGTTTGTTTATACTCTAAAAGAAAAAGATCTGTAAATAAAGAGGGTTGTGTGCTGGTTTTTGTACTAAGCTTGAAAATATTTTTGTAAGATGTTCATATGTAGACAGTGTTACACTGACTGACAGACTAGAACAAGAGCTGAAGTGTCCTTGATGAGTAAATAAAGGTGTGTGTTAAACTTGGATGGTACCCAGAGTGTGTTAATGCTTCCATGTCTGTGTCTCATTCTTGTGAACTTGATTTCTTAAGAACATCTTGAGGGAATTTCTTTTTCATGCAAACGCTCATTTGGACTCAAAGATGAACTGATCAGATTTTGGTGGTCAAAGGTCACCGTGACCTCATGTACATCCATTTTCCTTAATGTGACATCTCAAAAACACTGGAATTTCAGAAACGTCTCGAGGGACATTCTTCAAATTTAGCAAAAACATTTACATGGACTCTGAATAAACTGAGAAGATATTGGTCAAAGGTCAGGATCACCGTGACCTCACAAAACTGGCTGAGACATGCAACCAAGCGTCGGTACATTTACCTGGATATTTGTAAATGTGTATGTAGATTGAACCATGACAAGTACAAGTGATTTAGCCTGGCCACGCCCACCTAGATATCTTTTCAGGGAGATACTAGACTGGAACACCATATTTCACTAACGTTTCCATCAGAACCCAAAAAGGTCAGGCCAATCAGCGACGAGAGGGGATGACTATAGTTGCGAAATCTGGCTGTGGTAAATGATAGTTGCAAGGCTTGCAAACATCAAAAATGTATAGTCTGAAGAATATGTACATTTATTTATAGCAAATGTAGGCCTATCTTCATTGTATGCTGTTTCTTGTCAGTTTGGAAGGTAAGAATCCCTGATCGATATTATTGCTCGATGGTGTTTTAAGCCCCCAACGTTGTCTTTGAGGCAGCGCTGCCACCTTCGACTTAAATGCACCTAATCCTAACCCTAACCTTAACTCATGCCTCACCCTAGCACCTTCCAGGCAGCGCTGCCTCTAAGACAACGTTGGGGGCCTAAAACACCAAGAAACGATATGCTCGGTTAGGCTGGACCAATGATTTCATAGTTAACGCTATGTCTGCATCCGTCACCTTGCTAGTGTTGGAAACGTTTCCCAAACTTGTGTCCTGTCGAAGTGAAGTGAATGAGTCTGGTTTTAACCACCGGGTAACAACTTAATAGTTATAACACTGCAATGCACCCATACAGTTAAAAATGACCTGCACCTCACACTTGTTTTGTAGTCAACAGCCACTAACAATTGTTCTGGAAAAAACTTGGACTAGGCTAACACACTAACCCTCAGTTGTGTTGTTCTTGACATTTACATAGTACCTTTGGGACTGGTTATGGAGCATGTAATTGACATCCGATGACCTTCATCTAATGCTCTCTAAAAGCTTAGAGTGAATTTTAGCTTCATGTGTAATCCCAAGAGACAAAAGGACAGGAGAGGAGGGTTTATAAACCCGGAACAACAATGTGTTTGTGCCTTTGAATCTCAACTTCTTCTGATGGTGAGTTGTGTGGTATGTCTGTAGCACTGCATCTTGAAACTGTAAATCTCTTCACATCATCTTACATCTTATACTGATTTTAGACTTTTAAACTGCATAATAATCAACTTGTTTTTAAACTGATTCTATGACGATGTTGAAATAAAAATAGGAAACATTCTCTTTTAGGGAACGCTATTGTCATCATTGTTGAGATAACTATATTCAATCCTTTCAGGTTGCCTAAGAGTCATTCCAGTGACAGGTCATGTCTGAGCTAAAGAACAGTGAATACTGGACAAACAATTGCACCAGGGTAAGGGACTTGAGCCTGCCTCTGGTGCCATATATGCACTGCAAATCCAACCGCCTGTACATGGCCAGTGTCATTCCTCCCATCTTCTACATGCTGACTCTCCTGGGCATAGTTGGGAACCTGGGAAGTGTTTGGGTCTGCCTGTTTCACAGCCGACCCTGGAGCATCGGCTCCATCGGGGTCCTGAACCTGGCACTGTGTGACCTGGCCTACCTGGTGTCTATCGTACCCTGGGCGGTCTATATGAGCACAGACTATCACTGGACAATGAGCGAGTCCATGTGCGTCCTGGTGAAGATCATATACTTTGTGGGGCTCACGTCCAGCACCATGTTCATCTGTGCCGTCAGCGTTGACCGCTTCCTGGCCATCGTGTTCCCCCTGGAGTCGCGCATGATCCGCACACCACGCAACGCCGTCCTGGTCTCCCTGCTCCTCTGGACCACCACCACCCTCCTCATCTACCTCAGCTACCCCAACATCATCAGCAGGGTGCGGAGGAGGGACAAGATCCCCTTTTGTGGGGCGGTGGTCATTTCGAGGTACAGGTCCACGGGAGCCACCTACAACCTGCTGTCCTACTACTCTATCCAGGTGTCTGTTCCCCTGTTGCTGGTCATCCCGTGCTATGTGAAGATCATGGCCCGCGTGAAGCAGTCCCGGCAGCAGTGGAGCCAGGCTGGCGGTGGGGGTGGCAGCATGCATGGTCGGGACAAGACCATCTGGCTGATCTCGGTCTTCATTGCCAACTTCCTGGTGTGCTGGGTGCCGGGGCAGTTGCTGCACATCATCGCCTGCATCATCTTCTTCACCCTCAACGACTGTAACAACACATGCTGGGTGGCACACGTGGTGAATCTGCTAACCGAGGCGTCACAGTTACTGCATGTCCTGAACGCTTGTCTGGATCCACTGATTTACCACATTCAACAGGGATTTGGGGAAATGGTGTGCAAGGGAGTGGACCGGGTGATGAGCCAGGGAAGGAAGTTTTGGCATATGGCAAAGAAAGAAGACTTTGGAGGAAAAACTGTGGAGCCCATCAGTGTGATCAAAATCACCAACAGTCCTAAGAAAAAGAATAAGCTTGTTGAATAAAGTATGTTTAGATATACACTACCGGTCAAAAGTTTGGAGACACTCAGAAATTTCCATTCCACTCTATTATAGAGAGAATACCAGTTGAGATCATTTGCATTGTTTTTTTTAAATCTGGGCAGCAGTTTTCAGATTACATTATGTGCTTACATAATTGCAAAAGGGTTCTTGACTGTAGAAAGAAATGGCTGATCTTTAATGCAATATCTACATTGCCCGTTATCAGCAACCATTCATCCAATGTTGCAAAGGCACATTCTGTTTACTAATCTGATATAATTTTAAAAGGCTAACTGAGAAAACATTGGAGAACCCTTTTGCAATTATGTAAGCACATAATGTAATCTCTGCTGGTATTTTGTCTATAATGGAGTGGAATGGATATTTCTAAGTATCTCCAAACTGGTAGTGTACTTTCCACAGGGCTCATATAACCGTAATTTGATTTAGATAAAATGCATACTGGAGATGTGGTCATACAACCCCAAATCAGAAAAAGTTGGGACGTTGTGTAAAATGCGAATAAAAACAGAATGTAATAATCTGCAAATCTTGTAAACTCATATTTATCTGCAAAAAGGACACAGACAAAAATGACAAATTTGACTATTTCATGGAAAATATGTTCATTTTGAATTTGATACCAGCAACACGTTTCAAATAAAGTTGGGGTGGGGCAACAAAATACTGGAAAAGTTGTGTAATGAAAACAAGAGGGATGTTCCACAACTGGCAACATGATTGGGTACTTAGAAGTAAAGATGTAGGGGTATTCATCACTGTGTAAAAATGTGTTGACAAAAACTTTAATTTTAATGCTTCTTAACATGAAATTGCGAAGTATTTGGGGAGTTCATTATCTACAGTACATAATATTAAAATATTCAGAGAATTCAGAGAAATCTTTGCAAAAGGGATAGAGCTGAAAAACAATATTGGATGGCCGTGGTCTTCTGGACCTCAGATGGCACTGAATTAAAACCAGACCTATTTCTGTAAAGACAATTATTGTATGGGCTCACGAAAACTTCGTGACATGATACAAAAATACTACCGTCTACCGTCTTATTTGGACCTGAGCTTGTTTAAAATGGACTGAGGTAAAGTGGAAAAGGGGCCTGTGGTTAGACCAATCAAAATGTGCTGTGTTTTGGAAATCATGGACTCATCTGGGCTAAAGAGGAGAGGGCCTATCCAAGTATCCAATATCCAACTTGTTTTAGTGCTTCAGTTACGCGCCTGGTGTAGCTCATAGTTCGAAACCCAACATCTATGATGGTGTGGAGGTGCATTAGTGCCTACAGCATGGACATCTTGCACATCTGGCAAGGCACAATCAATTCTGAATGTAGGCCTACAGGTTTTGAGTAACATATAGGCTACTGCCATCCAGGCAATGTCTTTTCGAGAGAAGACATTGAATATTTCAGGAAAACAATACCAAAATTAATTCTGTACATATTTAAAACAGTATGTCTCCATAGAGGATGAGTCCAGGTGCTAAAATGGCTTCTGCAGTCCAGACCTGTCAAATTAGGTGCATCATGGAATGAAAAACATGATTAAGAATACCCCATGTTGAGCAACTGAAATCCTATATCGGGCAAGAATGGGACAACATTTCATTCTCAAAACTGTAACTGGTCTCCTCAGTTCTTAAACATTTCCTAAACAGAATTTTGTTAAATGAAGAGGTGAAGCAGCAGAGTGGTAAACACCCCTGTCCCAACTTTTTTTGAAGCATGTTGCTGGCATCAAATTCAAAATGAACATAATTTACCATAAAATAGTCAACATTTTCATTTTCAACATTTGATATGTTGTCTTTGTCCTTTTTGCTGCTAAATATGGGTTTACCAAACTTGTAGGCTATATTATCACATTCTGTTTTTATTTGCATTTGATTTGGGGTCGCATGTTGTAATTTTAAAATAACTGAATCAAACCTATTCATGTTTATATAATGGTGGCTTATAATCAATAAATGTTGTATTTCCTTTGTGCCTGGCTGTCCATTTTTTATGCGTTCAGTTCATACAGTTCACCCCCCAGCACACACACACACACCTCCCCCCCATATGAACCCACAGCTTCTTATTCAAAAATCTAATTCTAATTTACTTTCAAAAGATAAGCGTTCGAAGCATCATAAGCTTGGCTACTAGACCTTTTTTGTCTTTAAAGAAAGAACGTGGCACGGTGAGTTGGAATACATACGCTAGCCTGCTAAGAAATTAGCAGAGTATGTGGCACATTATTACAGTCTATGTAAATTATCTGAGAACAATGTGTAAAGTCTTACTTTGTCACTAGGGGGCAGTGCTGTTGTTTTTGAGATATATGCAACTTGTTCCCTTATGTAGGATGGTGAAGGGAGGGATGTAGTAGGCTAGTAGACCACCATCATCTGAACGAAATTGTTGTTTTGCGAGCTTTTTATGTGTTGGATTTTGCGTTACACGTAGGGCTGTGTGCAGTTAAGCCAAGACCTGTTTTGCGCCATTTCTATGATTTGGGTTTCTGAGAGAAAGCTCTGCAAACAACTGATCAGCTGACAGACATGCGCCTGCTCTGTAACGTTGAGCAACTTTTAGATGCTGTTAGCAAGCTAATTCCAGATGTAATATATCTATGTCTGGCTTTGAACTGGTTATATCACAATCATATGCCTCTTTCCACTTGGGTGGGTTCTGATAAAGCACTGAAGAGAAACGAATTGCAAATCGTTTAAAACCTTTAATTCGCTAGTCACACACATTAGCTGTTTTGTTACAAAGCTGGCTAGCTCAACAGTGCTTCTTTTTTCTGGACATGTATACAGTAACGTCAGAGCCCGTCTATCTCTGTTAACGTAAGTTCATTCATGCCAGCTGCAAGAGACGAAGACAAATATGAAGTATATTTATGTTATGAGCCTGGCCTACGGTGTCTGAATAAGAATATGATGGCAAGCTGTCAGAAAGATTATTGCAATTTGATTCTGTCGTCTAAATCAAAGGTTGAGGTGAATTGTTTAATCTATGATCATCTATCTGTTGGAAAGGATATTCGCCATCATAACCAATGTTGAATGTGTACAAAACGAAATCAGATTCATTCGTAAAAGCTAGCTACTGTACACCGGCTCGCAGAAGACAGCTGTAGCAAGGGATTTTTTTCCCCTCAGAGGCTTTGAGGGCTTCCGACCAACCAGATACAGTGCTGTGCTTTGCTGCTGCGCCGCTAAACGTGTTTGTCTGATTATAGGAGACGTGGAGGAGGAGATGGCACAAGACACTGTTGGGCTGCGGAGCTCTATGACCTGTTCAGCAAAGAATTGCTGACTTTAGAAATGAAACATTGTTAATTTCTCGGAGATGCATTCAATGGAAACAACGTCGCGGGAGTCGACTATGACCTGCAGAACGGTCGGACAACATTCAGAGACATTGGTTTCGTAGGACGACGATAGCTAGCCGTGTCTCAGTCCCTATGTACGAGCGGTATATTTAAGGAAATATTATGAATAGCTAGTTTTAATATCATAGGTATCCGTCTTTCAAGTTCTCCACTAGACTGCCTGGAAAGCTGTTTGGACTCATGAATTCTTCATTTATACTTGACAAAAATTCCAAGATGACGGTGGAAGGTTCTACAATTAAAAGTCGGATTAAAAGTCTGCTACGTTCACCATCTATAAAACTGAGAAGAAGTAAACCTGGGAACAACAAGGAGAACCTTTCTAACAAGGTATGTAAGCCTAACCAGCTAGCTACAGCTGACCAACAATCCGAACACATTCGCCGGCAATATTGTCAACGATGCCGCATAGCCTACTGTAGGTTACCATTTGCCAATTGCCCCATCTTCTGAACTTACATGATTACGAAACAGGTCTGTCTCGATATTTTATGTTGCCCAAGCAATTCTTTTAGAAATCGGCTGGTTGTTGTACTATGATTAAATTTGACAGGTTGGGATAGGGTATGAAACATTTCACCATTGTCAGTCAGACCATTTTCTACAACGATGAAGCTTATTGCAAGGTTGTCCTCTAGCCACGTTCTTGATGCATCACCTAGTTTCTGCACAGGCAGAGGCTGTGCATGATCTTCCCTTGGTGATCATGTCATTGATAATGTATTGGCACAAGTACAGAGAGAATGCTAATGTCTGGCTATTTCTAAATGCAAGGCTATGCCAAAGCAGCCCTGATGATTGGTAACCATGGAAATGTGAAGTGACCATGTGGCAAGCAGTATATTTTACAGCTGTACTGAGGTCCTTAACCTCACAAACTGAATATGGAGCCCCCCCCCCCGCCATGAACTGCTGAATGGGAGACAGGAGTGAGGAGACTTTTGTTTTTGGCATGCTTTTGCCTGCCAGCTTGCAGATGTGCATGCTGTGGCCTATTAGGAGGATTCAATAACACCTCTATAAAGACTCTGTGGTAGCCTTTCAGTCAGTTGGCACTTTTTAATATGAAAACGGCATCTGCCTAAACCCAGGAAGATGCTGTAAACTGGAATTAAGGTTTAATCTTTTCCATGCTTTGGCCATTGAGACGCAGAGACGTAGGAAACGCAGAGAGGTAGGATGAAAAAAAAAACAGATGGGCTTAGTTTTGAAAAGATTGTTAATAAATCATTGCCTGCCACCAGTATGGCTTTGTGTGTGGCTGCTAAGCCAACATTGTCCTCCAGTCACTTTGAGAGTGTCATTCCTTCCTTATTGTCTGTGCAGTCCTACAGGGCGCACAGAACTGCACTTTCCTGTCAAAGCTCTGGGGTGTTAGTGATTTGAGGACCTTCTGTGACCATGCCTCAAGATAAATGGAGTCTCATCACTCCAAATATATGTAGCTATTCCCACTGAAGGACTTTGGAAGATGGGTAATCGTGGAAAAAAAATAAACCTGAAATGCCAAAAGAGATCAGAACAGAACAGAACAGATCATAGGCATACGCCTGTAGAGAGGTTTCCGTTACAGTTGTGCCTTATTATCTTTGTCTCAGATATTTGTATGACAGATATCTGTTTGTTGAAATGTGCAAACAGATTGGAATTCATAGAATTTGTGATGTGTTTCTCTCAAACCGCCATGCCTACCTAATGATGGATTTCTTTTGAGGGTTTTACCTGATCGAGCAAATAGTGGTTGCTGTCAACCTACACATTCTCTCTTTTGTTTCGATTGTTCTAAGCCCTCAAAGCCAAAAGTTATTTTCATAGATAGACCATAATGACAAACATACAGGAAGTAGATTTCCATTTGTGGCATTGGGATAAAAAAGGTAAAGGTCATATTTTCTGTTATTGCATCCTGTATGAGGGATGTAATCTTACAAACAATCCTAGTCTAGTTAAATATTTATGCATAAATATCTAGCCTAGCACATCACTTAGTGGTTGATTACCATGGAACAGGATCCATATCTTTTTTCGGATTTGGGACTTTTGGAATTTCTTTGTTATGGTGTATGTGACTGAAGCGTAAATGAGGTACAAAATGTGAGAAAATGTGAGTGGAAATTTTAGTCAATTACCAGGATTTTATCTTTTAAACCCATCCAATACACCAGTGCCACTGATAGGAGGGTGTGTGTAGGCTACTATTTTATTTTTGTATGTCAGAGCGTGTGGACCTGTGTGTGTGACTAATTTAGATTCACAGCAAGATATTAGGTGTTGTGGCTTTTTAAAGCTTGATGATAAACCTGCAGTATGTATTAAAGGATGTCTTGATCTTGCTAACAGAAATAGTCCGGGTGCCTGTACAACTACCTCAGACAAAGGCTCCCCTCCAGAGTCTGTCACCAGACAAAGGAAAATAAGCTTGATTGTAAATACTTATAGATCTGCAAAACCACCTCAAGGCAGCTCTGATTTAGGCTAGAGAGTCGATCAGAAGCAGTCTTTCCTAGCACCACAGGATGTTCTGTCTAGCTGGTCCATGCTATGTCTCAGTGGTGTGCGTGTGTTTTTTTCCAGCATTGGATGTAAATGCCTTTAAGCAACACTTTGTATCCAAACAAACAGCAAGAGTTTCGGCACCCACGAATCACCTGAAAATGATTGTTGTTATGGTGAAGTTGGGCTTCAAACAATAGGCATTGCTCTATTGTCTACCTAGTAGACATAAAAAAATAAATAGCGATCCATGCACAATACTTGATGCTGTTTTCTCATTCATTCTTCTTCATATAGGATTTTAAATCTTTAATCTGTACATTATGTGTTACAGGGCTACAGTGTAACACATAATGTATACAGTATGCAGGTCTTTGAAGTTCCCTTGGTGTTTTACATGCACCTGAATTCACTTTTTCTGACTTTTTTGAGGACAGAATCAGCAGTGAGCTTCTTTGATTTATAACAGAATAGCTCTGTGCAAAAAAACAGGCCATGTGTTTATCGCTGCTCGGTAAGCCAGGCACGCTAGCAAGGTTATTACCATGTGGCCTTGCTACAGCAGCACCAGAAATCACCTTGAGCCCATGACAAGCATTGAAAAGGGGGGTGGTGGGGTGGTAGTGTGTGCTTGATGAAACCTTGGTGATGAAAACACAAAATACGGGCTGCTGGTGGAAGCCGTGCAGTGTTTTCCACAGAAGTCAAGAAGAAGTGCGTTGTCATGTGATGAGCCTCCCTCGATCAACAAATACAGTCAGAACACAGCTGACATGCTCATTTGTAAGACAGAGTCACTGGGATGGACAGTGCTGTGTCCTGCTGTTAGCTTAAGTTTCTATCTCTCTCTGTCTCTCTCTCTCTCTCTCTCTCTCTCTCTGTCTCTCTGTCTCTCTCTCTCTCTCTCTCTCTCTCTCTCTCTCTCTCTCTGTCTGCCTCCCCCTTCCTATAGTGAGTATGTGCATTCTTTTGTGAGAACAATGCACCTAACTTTTTAAATGGCTGATGGATTTGACCCAGACCTAGATCAGCTTGTTGACGTGGCGACACGAAGTGTCCAGTCAGGACTTACCCCTGGGCACAGCTGGACACAGGCAGGGCTTCCTGTGGAAGGGGAAACACACTGTGAGCTGAGTTAAATGGGCACTTTGAGAAAATGCTGCAGCCGAGAACAGTTTTTAAGCTCAGAGGACCCACTGTAAGTGCTGATGCAGGCTAACGTTGCTCGCTTTATCTAGCCTACTGTAAAGGTTGTTTTAATGCAGTGTTGGTGAAACACCCAGCTGACACTACTGATGATTTGAGGACTTTAAATTAACAGTGCTTTTCTTGCATGTAGCCTACACTATATTTCACTATGCTCCAAATGTAAAGCATTTTGAGCTGCATTCTGTGTATGAAAGGTGCTATACAAATAAATGTTCTTCTTCTTCTTCTTCTTCTTCTTCTTCTTCTTCTTCTTCTTCTTCTTCTTCTTCTTCTTCTTCTTCTTCTTCTTCTTCTTCTTCTTCTTCTTCTTCTTCTTCTTCTTCTTCTTCTTCTTCTTCTTCTTCTTCTTCTTCTTCTTCTTCTTCTTCTTCTTCTTCTTCTTCTTCTTCTTCTTCTTCTTCTTCTTCTTCTTCTTCTTCTTCTTCTTCTTCTTCATATTATTAGTGCAAACATCAGCTCTTCACTGTGGTTTGTATGTAAGCTTCATATCTGTCGTACACATTTGCATGTGGTTAGCAGACCTTTAAGTTAAAAGTAGCATATGTATGTTTGTTCCATGGGGACTAACCCCATGACCTTGTTTTTGGGCTCTTTGAAAGAAATTTGATCTTGTAGTTGAGCTAGGCAATCATTTTGTTGAGTATTTGAAACAGAGATGGAGAAGGTATTTACCAGATGTTGTTATAATGCTTCTAGTCTACAGTGCACTATGAATTCTGAAGTGACTGAACATTTTCAATTTAAATATCTTTGGACGTTTAAATGATCGTCCGTCAGCAAAGTTCATTGTGTCTAATTCCAGCTGGCTTGACCAAATCTTTAGCGTGTTGTTCCTCATCATGTTTACGGTATTTGGGCTAAAGTAGAGTCACTGCTCCTGGTCCATCAGCAGTCCAAATATATTAATAAGTTATTCCAAATATATTAATAAGTTATTCCAAATCAAACCAAGATCCACGCACAGCCTGGTTAGGTGCAGGTAGATTGCAGGAACATACCTAAATAGCAAAAATAAGACCGCTCTACTGCACACTGTTGACTTTTACTCGATTTTATTCAGAGTAAAACGCGTTTCGCATACAGCGTCCTCAGGTTCGCTACACAATTCACAGTTACACAAGGCCTACTTGGCAATAGTGTTTGAAGAGTTGATCAATGAGAGCTTCCGACTTGTTAAAACACTCAATATAAATCAACAAGGAGCAAGGGAAGTGTGCCCTACATTGCTGGAACAGTACACTATGAAACCCTTTTATGTGGAAATATAACATAGCCTTGCTTGTTGTTTCCAACTCCACTTTTTCCTTGTAAATATTGAGATAATAATCAAATGTTTGATTCTTTCCTGCTAAGGTTTGTTGATGTCCTTGGCAAATCACCATGGAACTGTGAACTGGTCTCTTAGTCACATTCCTCTATAAGCTTGCTTTGTGTGTCTTGAGTCTCAGACTAGCTTGCCAAACATGCAAATAGCAACACAACAAAACAATCCAACTATCTGCTTCAGGTCAATGCTAGTCTCATGATAATGACTGTTGTCCACTGTTTGTGATAATACAGGTGGCCGTGTCCATGTTGACTCAATTCTCCCATGTTGTTTCGCAGGTTACGCTTGAGAAGGTCTTGGGGATCACCACATCGGGGAACCGAGCATTGGCCAGCGACCCGCGCTCAGGCCTGGTGGCCTACCCTGCAGGGTGAGTGTGAAGTCAGCAGCACTAACACACAGTTCACAGGAAACACAAAACGACGAACAATAGAATCACTAACGGCGAACAATAGAATCACTAAAACTTCAAAGAAGATCAAAACCCAACAGTATTTTCCATTAAGAGGGGATAGCATGCTTTGCATGATACCATTCATGCATGTACTCTCTTGTGACTACTTGAGACAAATGTAAAAATGGATCTGGTCGGCTCCTTGGAGATTTCCGAGAAGCACTTGAATCAGTGGAGCAGTTTGCTGGTTTGAGAGATCATTATGCGTTATGCTACTTGGTGACGGTTCAATGTTTTGTATACAGAATTCAGTGCCCAGATTTGACAGAGATTTGCTGAAGCTACATTTACGGTAGAGACAGAGCCACTGTTGTTGTGGAGCATAGTGAATTGTCATTGCACAGTCTTGTTGTGAGCTGTGGCAATATATATTTTTTTCTTTACACACACACACACACACACACACACACACACACACACACACGCACACGCACACGCACACACACTGTTCCCTGTCAGCTGTAAACGCAGTGTTCATTCTCTGGCTTTTTGTCAGTTTTTCCATTTGCCACTATTACACTTGTAATACATTCGTTGTCAGGCGAGACGGAATAAAAAAACCTCTGTAGTCTACAACCCAGCTCCTCCCCTCCCCCCTCTGTTCAAAGCATGCTTCAGGCAGGGATATCCCTGGTGAAAGACTGTTGAAGGAAAGAGACATGAATAAAAATGACAAAGGGAATTCTGAATGAACCCCTAGCGCTGATCTGGAAACAGCCAGATGATTTAACTGGGCCCAGGGACTTGGGCTAGCATGGAGGCGATTCAACGGAAACTCGTCTCTCAGCACTCTCAGCTGTGCGTGTGTGTGTGTGTCTCTGTGTGTGTGTGTGTGTGTGTGTGTGTGTGTGTGTGTGTGTGTGTGTGTGTGTGTGTGTGTGTGTGTGTGTGTGTGTGTGTGTGTGTGTGTCTCTGTTTGTGTGTGTGTGTGTGTGTGTGTGTGTGTGTGTGTGTGTGTGTGTGTGTGTGCTGCTGGAAGGAAACGCTGTCTCAGGCAGGAGGGGTTTAGCGCTCTGAGCTGGCCAGGCGTGAGCGAGTCCCTCCCGAGCTCCACTGCAGAGACCCCGGGGAGGGAAATGCGTCTGCTGCCACACTCGACCTCAGAGGTCTGGGGTTAATCCAGTGCTCACTAACTGGAGACTCGTCCTGCAGAACCAGAGTTCAGCCATTAGTTCCAGTCTATAGTACTGCGTACTTGCATATCAGGCTTCACTGAAGAGATCAATCTGTTTTACAATTAATTAAGTGATGCAAAGTCAACATATTGGTCAGCCAACGATCACCTGATCCTAACCAGCTGAAAGCTAATCAATGGTGTTCGGGGTAATAGTTAGAACTCGTGCTTTGATTTACAGTGTGCCTGGTACTCCCAGTACAAACAAAGTATGTTATGCATGTAATGTCCCACAGCATTCGTCCAAACAAAGTGTTTTGTCACATTGGTGGCATTTTTTTCTGTAGGACTATGTGAACTATTTGAAGAATGAATGGTATCCATTGTAAACCCGTATAGTGGTCTATAGCAGAGGCTAAAACTGCCCTTTATTTTCATTGAAGTCAACATTTTGTGTTCGACTACATCCTGGCCCTTTTGAGCTGTACACTAATTTAATTGTGTTACCTAAACAGGAGTTCCCTTCTAAGGCAGTCGGACTGGGAGTACTCTGTGTCCACATTGAAGATTTAATCACTGGTAACTTGGTTATCTGTGACTGGGTCCGCCCATGACTACATCCAGTGCTTTTAATAGGTTGTTTTCAAAACCCCTCAGATCTCAGACGGGGGGCCTTGGGACATACCAGACCGTGAACTCTGACTCCAGACTCCTACAACATTACGACTCAAGAGACTACAGCTAAATTACTACTGCTAGATTACAAAATAGTGTCTATCCTTAGACAACTGAATTCAGTTTTCAGTCAGCGGTCTACTAGCCTATATGTAATGCTTGTAGTTGGAATCTAAATTCCGCATGGACCTGAATGTGTCCTACAGGTTTTGCTAGTTCTCAGAGATGTTTTGCATCACATCCTTTCACTTTGCTTTCCAAAGAGGCCAGGTTGTAATAGATTTCCGTCATACCAGCAAAAGAAAACTTTCCCCCCCCCCCCCCCCCGTCTGTCACATGGGGTTGCCACTTAATCTCATTAGGCTTTGCTGCTCAGCTTGTGTGAAAAAAACAGTCCTCTCTCCTCGCTGGCCACTCGCCATCTCGTGAGTTCACGGTCCGCAGGGTTCTGAAGAGCGTCCCCTTACATCAGAGGACAGTTGGGTTACAGTAATGGGTTAGAGAGCAGCTCAGACTGGAGCGTGATTCTGGGCCAGAACGTAGGTGTAATGTCCAGACAAGCTAACAAACATGTCAAGCTAACGGATTCCCATACGCTGGCGCTTGTTGTGTTCACCTCACCAGACGCACAAACACATGTATGAGGATCGGTTAGTTTGAAAACTAGTTGGGACATAACACATGGAACAGGTACAGATCCATTGAGTAATCAGGTCCAGTGTAGAAATAAATAAATGCACAGAGCCTAGCTGTCGACAAGGACTCCAAAGTGCAGTCAATCAGTTTAGACAACTTGTAGCACCTTGGTAAAAGTGGTGCTGTGGTCTAGACCCATGTCGGACCCCTGCGAGTCTTGAATCTGGATGCCATTAGGCTCCAACGTGTGTTTTTTTTTTTATCTCAACACGGCGTGAAATTGTGGAGCAAGAGAGATCGATTGGCTTGGGAGAGCGTCCACCTGGTTTTCTTGGGCCTTTTAGTTGATTATTGAAAGTCACACACACGCACACACATGCACACACAGATGGTCTCACATCTGCGTGTGCACACAAGCCAGTTCTATGTTTTGATTATAAGCACTGTATTTGTGTGTGTCCATCGTCAAAGCAGAGGAGTTAAGTGGATTTTGCTGGAAGT